>NW_022169271.1:0-32029 GCF_008728515.1 Papio anubis | reverse complement strand
TGCAGGCCCACGCTGGCCTCGAGTCTCGGCCTCTCCAGGGCTCGCTCCTGCTCCCAGCGGCCCCTGTGGGCCCAACTCGTCGCCCAGTCGGCCTCCTGACTCTCCGCGGCCTCCCCAGCTGCCAGACTTCCTCCAGCCAGCCTCTCCAGGCCCAGCTCCTCCTGCCGGCGGCCTCTGCAGGCCCACGCTGGCCTCGAGTCTCGGCCTCTCCAGGGCTCGCTCCTGCTCCCGGCGGCCCCTGCGGGCCCAACTCGTCGCCCAGTCGGCCTCCGCCGGCCCAGCTCCTGCCTCTCCGCGGCCTCCCCAGCTGCCAGACTTCCTCAGGTCAGCCTCTCCAGGCCCAGCTCCTCCTGCCTGCCACTGGCCTCTTGAGGCCCAGCCCCGCTCACGCCTCTGGGCGGCCTCCTCAGGCCCAGGACTTGACCTCCAGTCGGCCTCGCCAGGCCCAGCCTCCTTCCTCCTGAAGGCCTGCACAGGCCCAGCCTGTGCCTCCCAGTGGACTCTCCACTCCCAGCTCTCGCCTGACTGCGGCCTCCCCAGGCCAGAGCTCCTCCTGCCTTTCGGCAGCTCCGCCGGGCCCCGCTCCTGCCTCCCAGTGGCCTCGTTAGGCCCGGCTCATTCGTCACGGGGAACGGCCTTTCCAGGCCCAGCCTGTGCCTTTTGGCGGCCTCTCCAGGCCCGGAACTTCCTGAGGCCGGCCCCTCTAGACCCAGTTGCGGCCTCCCGGCCTCCCGTCCAGGCCCAGAATCTCCTGCTCCCGGGTGCGGCCGCGCGCCCAGCCCCGGCGTCACGACAACCTCTTTGGACTCGGCTCCGGCCCAGCTCCCGCTCCGCGGCCTTTGTAGGCCCCAAACGTCCTGAAGCCGGGCCCCACGGTGGCCTCTCCGGGCCCGGCTCCTGCCCTCCGACGGCGTCTCCACGCCCCAGACTTCCTCCAGCCAGCCTCTCCAGGCCCAGCTCCTCCTGCCGGCGGCCTCTGCAAGCCCACGCTGGCCTCGAGTCTCGGCCGCTCCAGGGCTCGCTCCTGCTCGCGGCGGCCCCTGTGGGCCCAACTCGTCGCCCAGTCGGCCTCCTGCCTCTCCGCGGCCTCCCCAGCTGCCAGACTTCCTCAGGTCAGCCTCTCCAGGCCCAGCTCCTCCTGCCTGCCACTGGCCTCTTGAGGCCCAGCCCCGCTCACGCCTCTGGGCGGCCTCCTCAGGCCCAGGACTTGACCTCCAGTCGGCCTCGCCAGGCCCAGCCTCCTGCCTCCCGAAGGCCTGCACAGGCCCAGCCTCTGCCTCCCAGCGGACTCTCCACGCCCAGCTCTCGCCTGACTGCGGCCTCCCCAGGCCAGAGCTCCTCCTGCCTTTCGGCAGCTCCACCGGACCCTGCTCCTTCCTGTCAGTGGCCTCGTTAGGCCCGGCTCATTCGTCACGGGGAACGGCCTTTCCAGGCCCAGTCTGTGCCCTTTGGCGGCCTCTCCAGGCCCCGAACTTCCTCAGGCCGGCCCCTCCAGGCCCAGTTGCGGCCTCCCGGCCTCCCGTCCAGGCCCAGCTCCTCCTGCCGGCGGCCTCTGCAGGCCCACGCTGGCCTCGAGTCTCGGCCTCTCCAGGGCTCGCTCCTGCTCCCGGCGGCCCCTGCGGGCCCAACTCGTCGCCCAGTCGGCCTCCGCCGGCCCACCTCCTGCCTCTCCGCGGCCTCCCCAGCTGCCAGACTTCATCAGGTCAGCCTCTCCAGGCCCAGCTCCTCCTGCCTGCCACTGGCCTATTGAGGCCCAACCCCCCTCAGGCCTCTGGGCGGCCTCCTCAGGCCCGGGACTTGACCTCCAGTCGGCCTCGCCAGGCCCAGCCTCCTGCCTCCCGAAGGCCTGCACAGGCCCAGCCTCTGCCTCCCAGTGGACTCTCCACGCCCAGCTCTCGCCTGACTGCGGCCTCCCCAGGCCAGAGCTCCTCCTGCCTTTTGACAGCTCCGCCGGGCCGCGCTCCTGCCTCCCAGTGGCCTCGTTAGGCCCGGCGCATTCGTCACGGGGAGCGGCCTTTCCAGGCCCAGGCTGTGACCTTTGACGGCCTCTCCATGCCCCGAATTTCCTCAGGCCGGCCCCTCCAGGCCCAGTTGCGGCCTCCCGGCCTCCCGTCCAGGCCCAGCTCCTCCTGCTCCCGACTGCGGCCGCGGGCCCAGCCCCGGCCTCACGACAACCTCTTTGGACTCGGCTCCGGCCCAGCTCCCTCTCCGCGGCCTTTGTAGGGCCCAAAGTCCTGAAGCCGGGCACCACGGTGGCCTCTCCGGGCCCAGCTCCTGCCCTCCGACGGCATCTCTACGCCCCAGACTTCCTCCAGCAAGCCTCTCCAGGCCCAGCTCCTCCTGCCGGCGGCCTCTGCAGGCCCACGCTGGCCTCGAGTCTCGGCCTCTCCAGGGCTCGCTCCTGCTCCCGGCGGCCCCTGCGGGCCCAACTCGTCGCCCAGTCGGCCTCCGCCGGCCCAGCTCCTGCCTCTCCGCGGCCTCCCCAGCTGCCAGACTTCCTCAGGTCAGCCTCTCCAGGCCCAGCTCCTCCTGCCTGCCACTGGCCTCCTGAGGCCCAGCCCCGCTCACGCCTCTGGGCGGCCTCCTCAGGCCCAGGACTTGACCTCCAGTCCGCCTCGCCAGGCCCAGCCTCCTGCCTCCCGAAGTCCTGCACAGGCCCAGCCTCTGCCTCATAGCGGAGTCTCTACTGCCTTTCCAGGCCCGTTTTTTCCTTTTGGCTGGCTATGTAGTCCCAGAACTCCCTGAAGTCTGCCTTTCCTTTCCCAGTTGCTGTCTCTCAGTGTCCTCTTCTGGCCCAGCTCTTCCTCCTGGGTGCGTCTGCAGGTAAGGTTTTGCCTCACAACAACCTCTTTTGATTCAGCTCCTGTGCAGCCTCTGGCGCCCTTGTAGACCCAAAACTTTCTCAAGTCCAGCCCTCCAGTTCCACTGCCTTCCTCGTGGCAGCCTAAAGAAGCCCAGGTTTTGCCCAACGGTGGTTTCTCCAGGCAGCCTCAACAGACCCAGCTCCTGCCTCACACTGGCATCTCTAGGCCCTGCTGCTGCCTCTCACTGTCCTCACCTTGCCCATCTTTTTCCTTATGCCTGCCTCCCATATCCCAGCTCCTGTCTCACTGTCGTCCCTGTCATACCAGCTCCTGTCTCACGGTGGCCTCTTGTGGCCCATCTTCGGCCTCATAGTGACAACTTGAGCCCATCTTCTGCCTCGTCATGGTCTTTTCTGGCTTTGCTCTTGCCTCGCAGTCACCTCTTCTGGATCCATCTTTTTAGTCTTTGATGGTCAACAGCATCAAGGAGCCTAATGCTTCCCTGGACTCTTAATTGTTGGTAACTTCACAGCAGAGTACCTTAGCAAAACCCCTCCCTCTTCTTTTAACCTTGACAGTGTATTTGTTACAAATTTACAATAAATTCTGCCTGCGTGGTTTCATACTGATTTTTGTGTTATTTAGTGTCTCATCATTTTTCTTGTTTTCTTTGGGTGGGAATGGGAATTAGCCTCTGCTTCGGCCCTTTTTCTTTGCTCTGGACATGGTAACTTCTCACTTCATGTCTTCTATATTTATATTTTTTACAGTTATCTTTTTTGTTTTGTTAGGGTCTTGCTCTGTCACCCAGGCTGGAGTGTAGTCATGTCACCCAGGCTGGATTGTAGTCATGTGATCATGGTTCACTGCAGCCTTAGCCTTTTGGCCTGAAGTGATTCTCCCAACTCCACATCTTGAGTAGCTGATACTACAGGCACGTGCCGCCATGCCTGGCTAATTTCTGAAATTTTTCTGAGAGGTTGGTTCTCACTGTGTTGCTCAGGCTGTTCCCAGACTTTTGGACACAAACAGTCCTTTTACCTGAGCCTCCCAAAGTGCTGAGATTACAAGCATGGGCCTCCATGCCTGGCCTGCTGTTTGCTTGTCATGAACTATTAAGAATTTACTTTTTGATTAATATACTATTTCTGTATAGATTTATGTATATATAGATATTTTAAGTTTTTCATGGATACCAATTTTTTCCCTCTTTTTGAGACAAGGTACCACTTTGTCATTCAGGATGGAGTGTGGTGGTATGATCCCGGCTCACCACAACCTCTTCTTTCTTGGCTTAAGTGATCCTCCCCCCTCAGCCTGCTGAGTAGCTGGGACCCCAGGTGTGAGCCACCATACCCAGGTAATTTTTATATTTCTTTTAGAGAGGGGGGTCTCACCATGTTTCCCAGGCTGGTTTCAAACTCCTGGGCTCAAGCAGTCCTCCTGCTTCAGCCTCTTGCAGTGCTGGGATTACAGGTGAGAGCCACCACATCTGGCCTACCATTCTCTTTTCATGGATCATTAAGAATTTACTTTATGCCAGCACAGTAACTCACACCTGTAAATCCCAGCACTTTAGGAGGACAAGGTGGATGGATTACGAGGTCAGGAGTTCAAGACCAGCCTGGCCAAGATGGTGAAACCCCGTCTCTACTAAAAATACAAAAATTAGCCAGGGGTGGTGGCAGGCACCTATAATCCCAGCTACTCTGGAGGATGAGGCAGGAGAATTGCTTGAACCTGGTGAGGAATAGGTGCCAGTGAGCTGAGATCATGCCACTGCACTCCAGCCTGGGCAACAGAGTGAGACTGCATCTCAAAAATTCTTTTACTGTTTTATTAGTATAATGTAAATATATAAATATGTGTGTGTGTATATTCATATGTGAATATATGTGTTTGTGTATTTTCATAGCATGTGCACACACACACATTGTGAAAGAGGTATTTGAATACCTAGAAATTGATAAACTTCTTCCAGGTTTTGAAACCACCCTTAGCACAAACACAAAAGAAGTACAAACTATCATTATTAATGACCATGGACCAAGATGACCATGAGTCAGTACTTTGCACCTCAACCACCTTCCAGCAGAGCATCTCAGAGGGCTGGATATATCTGAACATCACACCCTTTCACATAGACTAGGATGGTTTGTATCTATTACCTCTTTTAAGACCTCATTGTGATCCTTGTTAGAGTGAAATCAAACTATTTCTCAAATCACAGAGATACAGAATAACAGCTTTGGTCAGGAAATAGGTATTTCATTTGGTTTGTCATGACAAGCTCCTGGCTTAGTCAGATGGAATATAGCCAAAATGTGTGTGTGTGTGAACATTCTTGTGCACAGATGTGGGGGTGGAAGTGGTGGATTGAATTTGATAAAATCAGCAGGGGACAGGCTGCTGGGAAGAGGGCACTTGTTTTGGCAGCATCTGTGTAACTCTAGAATGAACAAAGGCTTGTAATCCACAGTTTTGTCTCCTGAAAAATAAAGATTGTAATTCCTGCCTTGATATGTGGACTAGGTGACTTGCTGTATGCAGAATATCTAGTATATAATAGGTGCTGAATTAATACTACTTTCTGTAGCTCATTCTTAATCACTGCTTAACTTTAAAAAGTTTAGGATGACTACTACTTTTGTAAAAATTATTTGTAATTATTACATAAAGTCGAAGTCCTATAGAAAAGCACAAAGCAGGCCGGGTGCTATAGCTGACACCTGTAATCCTAGCACTTTGGAAAGGCAGGGTAGGATTACTCAAGGCCAGGAGTGTGAGGACAGCATGAGGAACATAGCAAGATCCCATCTCTATAAAAAATTAAAAACCAGTTATGGTAATATGTACCTGTAGTCCCAGCTACTGGGGAGGCTGAGGCAGGTGGATCACTAGAACCCAGGAGTTTGAGACTGCAGCCTGGGTAATAGAGTGAGACCCTGTCAGACAGAGGGAGTGGGAGAGAGAGAGAGAAGAGAGAGAGAAAAAAGTACAAAGAAGCAAGTAATAAATCATGAAATTTTCAACCACCAAGAAATAACTCTTAACATTATGTGATATTGCCAGGCCTAATAGCTCATGCCTGGTTGAGGCACGAGAATCACTTGAGCCTCAGAGGCAGAGGTTGCAGTGAACCAAGATTACACCATTCTACTCCAGCCTGGGCAACAGAGACTGTCTCAGGAAAAAAAAAAAAAGTGATAATCCATACCTCTTTTTGTGCAAATAGGTAATTAGGTAAATTGATATATTAATGCATTAAAAATAACTTTGCCTGGTGTGGTGGCTCACGCCTGTAATCCCAGCATTTTTGGAGGCTGAGGTGGGCAGTTTGCGAGGTCAGGAGATCAAGACAATCCTGGCCAACACGGTGAAACCCTGTCTCTACTCAAAATACAAAAATTAGCTGGGCATTGTGGCAGGTGTCTGTAATGCGGGCTACTTGGGAGGGTGAGGCAGGAGAATCGCTTGAACCTTGGAGGCGTAGGTGAGCCAATCTTGCAGTGAGCCAAGATCGCACCACTGCACTCCAGCCTGGCAACTGATCAACACTGTCTGAAAAAAAAGATAATAACTTTACGTATTTCATATGTGTTTTAGTTTAAATATATATAACTTTCATTTTGCTTGATACAACAGAAGCTGAAGAAACTAAAGTAAGGTGGGAGAATTTCTAAACTTCAGATAAGGCCGGGCGTGGTGGCTCAAGCCTGTAATCCCAGCACTTTGGGAGGCTGAGACGGGTGGATCACGAGGTCAGGAGAGCGAGACCATCCTGGCTAACACGGTGAAACCCCGTCTCTACTAAAAAATACAAAAAACTAGCCCGGCGAGGTGGCGGGCGCCTGTAGTCCCAGCTACTCAGGAAGCTGAGGCAGGAGAATGGTGTGAATCCACGAGGCGGAGCTTGCAGTGAGCTGAGATCCGGCCACTGCACTCCAGTCTGGGCAACAGAGCGAGACTCCATCTCAAAAAAATAAAATACAATAAAATAATAAAACAAAATAAATAAATAAACTTCAGATAAATGCCTATGTGAGAGTGGTATCTTTTTATTCAACATTCATTAAAATTATGAAAAAAGATAACGTATCATGATTCTTTTTAATCTGCAGTTTCTATTTTCACCCACAGCTGCTGTTTTTGGAATTGGTGCATGTTTGAGAGTTTCTGTTTAATGCGTTTATACTTGGATAACTTTTTTTTTTTTTTTGAGACAGAGTCTTGCTCTGTCACCCAGGCTGGAGTGCAGTGGTGCCATCTCGGGCTCACTGCAACCTCTGCCTCCTGGATTCAAGCGATTCTCCTGCCTCAGCCTCCTGAGTAGCTGGGATTACAGGTGCATGCTACCACGCCCAGCTAATTTTTGTATTTTTAGTAGAGATGGGGTTTCACCATCTTGGCCTGGCTGGTCTCGAACTCCTGACCTCAAGTAATCTGCCAACCTTGGCCTCCCAAAGTGCTGGGATTACAGGCGTGCGCCACCGGGCCTGGCCTCTAATTTTTTTATCTTTTGTGTATAAATTCCAAAAGTATGGAATTTTGGAATTGCAGCCACCATTATATAAAAATTCTGGGAGGTAATTATTTCAGAGTGAGTTTCCGCACCAGGCCCCAACAGATCATGCCAAACCAGCGTGAGGTCAAGTTTTACATTATTATTATTTGGTGTTAAACAGCTTTAATGTCAGTCATTGCAACTTCTCAGCACAGTAAAAAATATCTCACATGATCAACATGTTCTGTTCTGGGGACGCGGGCAAAGGCAGGGGGAATCACCTTCTTAAAAAGTACAACTCAAGTTGGGAGGGCAGAGGGGATGGGGAGGAAACCCTCCTGGTGCCTGTGGCAAAGTGCAGGAGCCCCAACCCCCAAACTAACCTGAGTCCGGCCCCTCTGGGGAAAAAAAGGGGTGCATGAAATCCCCCTATTCCACAGGTGCCTCCCTGTGGCCCAAGGCCCGCACCATACTCCATCTTGCAGCCCTGGCAGGAGCTATTTTGCATTAAGTGGAAAGCTCTGAAAGTCACACACTCCAAGTTATGTACAGGGGCTGGGAGGAGGGAAACTGCCACTGCAGGTCCCCCAGCTCTCCCCTTCTCACAGCTGCAGGGGTAGGGGGTATATATATAAGAGGAGCAGGCCTTGGCCAGGTGCGGTGGCTCACACCTGTAATCCCAGCACTTTGGGAGGTAGAGGTGGGAGGATCACGAGGTCAGGAGATCGAGACCAGCCTGGCCAAGATGGTGAAACCCTGTCTCTACTAAAAATACAAAAATTAGCCGGGCGTGGTAGCATGCACCTATAATCCCAGCTACTTGGGAGGCTGAGGCAGGAGAATGGCGTCAATGTGGGAGGCGGAGCTTGCAGTGAGCCAAGATCACGCCACTGCACTCCAGTCTGGGCGACAGAGCGAGACTCCGTTTCAAAAAAAAAAAAAAGAAAGGAGCAGGCCTTATTCTGCCCCGAACTGAAAGGATGAAATGACTTTACCCGGGAGAAGATAACCATCCTGCCCTCCATTGCTACCCCCACATACTGTCCGTGTCCTCAGGGAGTACTGTGAGTCCTGGGATCTTCTCCGGGGTCCCCCACCTGCCTGTGGTAGTTATGGAGGGACCCGGGGGTGGGGGTCAGGACTAGGGAGTCCCCTTCCAGCCAGGCTGTCCGAGGCCCCGATTCTGGGGCAGAGGCAATGGCAGGGCAGCCAGGGTTACACCAGAGCATGAGCAGGGTGAGGTGGGGTCAGGCAGTCCTGGGAGTCAGAGCAGGGGCAGCAGCGGTGGACCAGCTATGCACACATCTTCCCCTCCAAGGTTTGTGTGCAGAACATCCTGCCCACGCTGCTCCAGCAGCTTCAGGTGGCACCTGCCCCAGCCCAGCCTCTGGGACCCAGGCAGCGGCTCCCAGCGGCCCTGCACCCACCACCAGCATCGGTTTCACCTGCAGTTGAAGATCCGTGAGGTGCCCAGAATGTCATGTAGTCGTCACTCCCACCGAGCAGCCCGTGGGGCTGAGGCTCCTCTCATTGGACTGACCCCCAAATGGCACCGCTGCTGCCCCTGCTCCGACTACCAGCCTCCCAGGACTCCAGAGGGAGTGGCGAGGGAGTGGCGAGGCAGTGGCGGGGCAGCCGGGGCAGCACCAGAGCCCTAGCCCAGTGAGGTGTGGTCAGGACCCCCGCGGGACTGGGAGTCGGGGCAGGGGCAGAACAAACCTTGGCGGGGAAGATGTGTGCATAGCGGGCCTGGAGGGCGGCTGTGTCCGGGGGAACTGGAAGAAGCCGTGGGCCTGGAAGACCTGCATGACCAGGGCCCACACTGGTCCAGGACTCGCGCAGTGAGGAGGACAGCGCCTTCTCCAACTTCGGTTCCCTGAGCCCGTCCTTGGCTTATCTACCTGTACAGGCAAAGGGGAAGCTGTCCCCCTCACACATGGCGCACTTGGGAGTGTTGGGCTCCAGGCTGCAGCTGGAGCATCTTCTCATCTTGCATTTGGGACTGGTGGGGTCCTCGGGTGCGGGTTCCATGTCCCTAGGGTTCCCTCTGCCCCACCCGCCAAAGCCCAGTCAGTTTCTCCTCTGCAGGCCCAGCCCCCCAGGTGGCTCAGACCAGCTGCTGCCTAGGAAAACCTTACTGTCGGGAGGGGCCACTATGACTGAGGGGCCTCCTGGCTCCAGGTCGCCCACACTTTCAGGTCTCTTGCGCCAGAAGATGGCAGGATCCGTTGGGAGGAACCAGGTCGCCTTGGAAGGTGTCGCTGGGCCCCCAGCCCCAGGGGGTAGGAGGCTTAGCGGGGGCCTGCTCTGCTGCCCTGACCAGACTCCTGAGCCTTGAAGGCTCCTGGGCCCAGTGAGAAGGAGGTGGCTGCCGAGGTTGAGGAGGAAGCATCCGAGTATGTGGAGGAGCAGGATGGGGCGGGACCATAGCCTTTGCCAAAAACTGCAGATGGATCAGGGGGGCCTTGGGGGCTCAGGATCCAGCAAGGAGCGGCAGGAGGTAAAGGAGGAAGGGATGACAGGTGCAAATGCCTTCCCACCAAAGCCCTTGTTGCCCTCTGGCTCCTTCCCAGAGCTGCCCCCACTCTCAATTGGTCACCCACTCCTTGAACTTGAGATCAGTGTCAGTGGTGCTGAAGCCATCATCAGCAATGACATCATCACCCCTTCCTCCTCACGGATGACCATGTGCTCTTGCTCACTCGCTATGTCCTCACTGGCCACATGCTGGGAATAAACAGCTCAAGTGGGCAGCAGCAGGGCTGCCCACTGGTCACCTCCTTCACCAGGGACTGCAAAGTGGCCTGGAGCGCCCTACTAGGCAGAAGGCTTTGGGCCAGATATGATGCAGCACCAGACACCACCTGCCTCAGTTCCTGTAGTGCCTGACGGTCCACTTCCTTGCTGTCCAGGCTGTGTACTCCACTGTGGGAGAAGGCTTAGGCCAGGCTGAGCCAGATTCCCTGACTGTGTGCAGCTGTTCTGCCCCACAGAAGCTGCTCCTTGGTATCCCAGCTCTGGAGTGTCTGGGCTGCAACTGACAGGAGCTCAGAGGACACCCCAGGGGCATTGGCAGTGCCGTCTCTGACATGCTCTGCTTCTGCGAGCCCTTGTGCCCTCCTGCCAGCCCCTGGCTTGTGGGCTTCGCCTCCAGGCTGGACTTCTTTCAGTCCTTGTTGCAAGTGGGCCACCTTCACCTGGGAGGTCAGGTCATGGTACTTCTCCTTCTCATTGGGCCCCAGGGTGTTCCACCACTCACCCAGGATCTGGCTGACGGTCCGGTTGTTGGTTGGGGCCATGCTGGTGGGCCCCGCCAGGACTTGGTGCTGCTTGCTGAAGATCATGACCGCCACTTACGGGCTGCTGGATGTGGTCTTTGTCCCATTTGTTGGGGCTACATTCATCCTTCTCAGAAGATGAGTCCAGGCAGAGCACTGAGGGACTGGATCTGACATCTTCTGGGTGCTAGAGGCAACTGGGTGTCAGGAGACATGACAGAGAGGAAGGCATCATCATAGTCATTCTCTGTGTCACTGTCCAGCAGGGGCTCCCCTGAGGGGCCCAGGACTCCTCCTCCATGGTGGGAGGTGGGCTCTTACCAGGTTCAACCACCCCCAAAGTGTGTGGGGGTCCAAGCCCTGGGCTTTCAGGGCAGGTGGTTCCAGCGGGCCGCCCAGGGTCAGCACTCCCTGTCCCACCTGGTGGCCACTCATGAGCAACAGCTGCTGACTTGGCAGGTTCTTTTGTCTGGTTGGAGGCCACTGAGTGACTGGCAGGTTGCTGGGCCTCACGCGGCTACAGGGAGGGTTCAGGAAGGGGACAGAGTGCCAGGGGAACACGGCCACAGAGCGAGGTTCCATGTTCCTCCACATGAAGATGCCGATGCCACTGGAGGCCTCGCTAGACGCAGGCATCAGGGGCCTGTGGGCTGAGTACTTGGTCCCGGCAGGGGGTTCCTGGCAGGCTCTCACACCTCCTCAGTCCCCTCCTCAACCTCAGTCCCCCCAACCTAAGACAACTTGGACCTACAGAAGGGAGGGTGGGAGGGGAGCAGGAGGCCAGGCCTTAAGTTTTTTTTTTTTTTTTTGAGATGCAGTTTGGCCGGCTGGAGTGCAGTGGTGCGATCTCAGCTCACTGAAACCTCCACTTCCTGGGTTCAAGCAATTCTCTGGCCTCAGCCTCCCAAGTCTATGTACCTTTACCGCTGAATATTATATATTTTCTTATGCTTTCATGTGATTAACTGGCATTCTTTTTTTTTTTCTTTTTGAGACAGAGTGCTGCTCTGTCACCCAGGCTGGAGTGCAGTGGTGTGATCTCGGCTCACTGCAACCTCCGCCTAGTGGTTTAATTGATTCTCCTGCCTCAGCCCCCTGGTAGTTGGGATTACAGGCACCTGCCACCACACCTGGCTAATTTTTTGTATTTTTAGAAGAGGTGGGTTTTCGCATGTTTGCCTGGCTGGTCTTGACCTCCTGACATCAGGCGATCCACCCTCCTCGACCTCCCAAAATGCTGTGATTACAGGCATGAGCCCGGGCACCCAGCTGCTTTCTTTCATTTTTACTTGAAAAACTCCATTAAGCATTTCTTTTAAGGCAGACCTAGTGGTCCTGAATTCCCTCAGCTTTTTTTGTCTAGGGAACATGTTATTTCTTCTTTCTTTCGGAAGGATAGCTTTGTCAGACATAGTATTAGTTGTTGGCAGTTTTTTTCTTTCAGCACTTTGAATATATTCTTCAATTCTCTCCTGACCTGAAAAGTTTCTTCTGAGAAATCTGCTGCTGGTTTAATGAAGATTCTCTTGTCTGTGTCATGCCACTTTTCTCTTGCCTCTTCAACATTTAAAAAAAAAAAATCTTTGACTTTTGATTATTTGATTATATTGTGATTATGTATATTTGGTTTGAACCCCTTAGGAATCTTTAAGCTTCATGGATTTGGATGTCTAAATCTTTCCCACGATTTAGGCAGTTTCAGCCATTCTTTCTTTAAATAAACTTATTTCTCCTTTCTCTACGTTGCTTCTCAAACTCACATGACAGTGGATTGCCTAATGGTGTCTCGTTGGCTTTCTTTTCTCTCTCCTTTCTTTTGAGCTGTAGTCTTGCTCTGTCGCCTAGGGAGGAGTGCAATGGCATGGTCTTGGCTCACTGTAACTTCCCACTTGGGCTCTGCAGCCCAGCCTGTCTTGTAACCGCTGCCTCCTCAAAGTGACACCTGGAAGATTCTTCTTCCCTTTGAGGGAGAATCATCGTTGTTGCTTCATCGCTTGTAAGGGACTGAGGTGGGAGAATCATTTGAACCCTGGAGGCAGAGGTTGCTGTGAGCCAAGATCACACCACTACACTCCAGCTGGGGTGACAGAGTAAGACTCTGTTATTAAAAAAAAAAAAAGTTCTGGAGATGTATGGTGGTGATGATTGCCCAACACCATGAAACTGTACAGTTAGAAATGGTCATGATGGTGAATTTTACATGTATTTTAGCACAATTAAAATACACATATATGATAATGTATGTATCTATGCATCTAAACCAGATGCTGAGAGACAGGAAGAGGAGCTGGTGAAGGCATGCAGTGCCTGAGGGGGACAGTTCCCGCCCAGAGTCCTGGGAAGGCTGGCCACTGCTCTCTGCAGGCAGAACTGGTTGTCCCGGCTGCCCTGGACTCCCTAAAGGCAGGTGCGCACACAGCCACTAGAAGGCAGCATGGGCCCTCGAACGGGGAGCCTGGGCATGAATGATTTCAGGGTTCACCCCCGTCCTCAACTTCTCCAAATGTAAGAGGGGAAGGGTCATTCCGGCCCACCCGCCATGCATGGTTGCAGTGAGGCTGAGAGGAGAGGACAGATCGCAAAACTAGAAAGTGTCCAGCCAGGGCCAGGCGCGGTAGCTCATGCCTGTAATCCCAGCACTTTGGGAGGCCAAGGCAAGTGGATTACCTGAGGTCAGGAGTTTGAGACCAGCCTGACCAATATGGTGAGATCCTCATCTCTACTAAAAACACAAAAATTAGCCGGGCGTGCTGGCATGTGCCTGTAGTCCCAGCTACTCAGGAGGCTGAGGCAGGAGAATCGCTTGAACCTGGGAGACAGAGGTTGCAGTGTGCCAAGATCCTGCCACTTCACTCCAGCCTGGGGGACAGAGCTAGACTCCATCTCAGAGAAAGACTCTGTCAAACAAAAAAAAAAAAGAAAGAAAGAAAGAAAAGAAAGGAAAAAGAAAGAAAGTGTCCAGCCTGGGCAACATGGAGAAACTCCGTCTCTACTGAAAATAGAAAAATTAGCCGGGTGTGGTGATGAGCACCTGTGGTCCCAGCTACTTGGGAAACTGAGGTGGGAGGATCTCCTGAGCCCGGGATGCAAAGGTTGCAGTGAGCTGAGATCACACCATGCCACTGCACTCCAGCCTGGGCTACAGAGCGAGACCCTGTCTCAAAAACGAAACAAAGCAAAAAAAAAAAAAAAACTAGAAAGTGAGTGATGTGGAATTGCTGCAGCTGTCCTGGAGACACGCCCTTTTGGAGGGAGACCTCTGTCAGGAGACTGAATTCTTCATTGGCTCAAACCTCCACCTCTAGGAGGGGCCCACCTGGAAGTCCCCATGCTGCTACCCTGCAATTCCATACTTGGGCACAGTAAGCACAGAATCAGAGATGAGACAAAGGACAGCATGGTGCACTGGGGAGCCCTGAGCCTTTCTTATGGTCACCCTGTCCCCAGGGGCTCCTTTCCTGAGGGCACACCCAGGTGTGAACTTCACCCAGCACAGGCCAGCCCCTCCAGGGCAACCCAAGCCCCTCCCTACCCTGCTAGAGAGACAAATGGTAGAAATGCGGAATTGAATGGAGAGCTGGAGGGGACTCGGATGGGGACAGGGGAGGAGGCTGGGCTGATAAGTAAGAATTGCAGGGACTGAGGACATTTTCCAAGAAATGTAGCTTAGGTAACAAAATAATCTATGAAGTAGCAATATTGACATCCTCAAAGAGGAGAAAGCTGCACATCAGAGAGCTGGTATAACTGCACAAGGCCGCACAGCAGAGACAGGATCAAAGCAGGTCCAGTGAAAACTCTATAGGCCTCCACTACAGACCCACGTCAGAAAACACATTCTAGAATGTTCCAGAACCAATCGTGTAACACAGGTGCCAAAGTCCAACTTAAAAAAAAATCTTTAATGTCTTGAGCTCTGCCTTTTTTTTTTTTTTTTTTTGAGACAAGGTCTTACTCTGTTGCCTACGCTGGAGTACAGTGGTGCAAACATGGTTCACTGCAGCTTTGATGATCTCCTGGGCTCAAGCAGCCCTCCTACTTCAGCCTCCCGAGTAACTGGGATCCCAAGCATGCACCACCACACCTGGCTCATTTTTAAAATTTTTTGTAAAGATGGGGTTTTGCCATGCTGCTTAGGCTGGTCTGGAACTCTTGGCTTCAAGCAATTTTCCTGCCTTGACCTCCCAAAATTCTGGGATTGCAGGAGTGAGTCACTGTGTCCAGCTAAGACCTGCATCCTTTTTTTTTTTTTTTTTAGAAATGAAGTCTATGATGCCCAGGCTGGTCTTGAACTCCTGAGCTCAAGTGATCCTCCTGCTTTGACCTCCCAAAGTGCTAGGATTACACGTGTGAGCCGTTGCACTAAGCCAAGACCTGCATCTTAAGAGGGGGAGTTTAGACTGCAGGCCTCTTGCTTGCAAGTGAGATATCATTTTCCCAATCCATCCAGAAAGGTCCTTGTATCCTGTATGACTCATACTAATTCTCAGAGAGTGATCATCAGATTAGAGACTCTGGGGGTGTACCCTGCTCATAACCTTCCTTCTGCAGAAAAAAATGTGATTCAGCAGAAAATAATGCACTGTCTACACACAGCACACCCTTCCTGGTTATCAGATTCTAGCCTTTTGTTGCCTTTGAACTGCTTTACAACTCTGTAAATTGTAGGCAAATGATACATTGCCCTGTCTAGTAGATGTTCTCCCTCGCTCTCTTGTTGAAAAACCAGTTTCCATTTGCACATTCATTTCAATATCCCTGACCTATGAATGTGACTGTTCTTAGCTGCCCTTTTGAGCTGGTTATAACATCACCCGGCCCCCCTTATGAGTTAAATAAAATGGTTAATACCTATTCATTTTCTATCTGTGTGAGAGTCATAATTTCACCTTTTTTTGAAAATGATCTTGCAACACTTCCTTCATCAGGTGTTTATGACAGCTCCTTTAGGCCAGAAGAGGTGGTGGGGTCCCTTGCAGGGCATCCCATGAAGTGGAGTTAAGAGCAGCCGGCAGGTGGCCTCTGTTCCCCAGAGCAGTCTCTGAATGGGAAGGGAGGTGAGGGGAGGAGGAAGAGAAGAGGGAGGGGTTCTGCCCAGTGAATGGGACAAGGTCTTAGCAAGACCTAGATTCTTGGGTTGGTGAAGTGGCTCATGTCTATACTCCAGCACTTTGGGAGCCAAAGCAGGGGCATCACTTGAGCCCGGGAGTTCTGTTTCAGCCTGGGCAACAGAGCAAGACCCCATCTCTACAAAAAGCAAAAAAACAAAAAAACAAAAAAAAAACGACCAGGTGCAGTGGCTCATGTCTGTAATCCCAGCACTTTGGGATGCCGAGGCAGGTGGATCATCTGAGGTCAGGAGTTGGAGACCAGCCTGGCCAACGTGGTGAAACCCCATCTCTACTAAAAATACAAAAATTAACCAGGCATGGTAGTGGACGCTTGTAATCCCAGCTACTCGGGAAGCTGAGGCAGGAGAATCACTTGAACCTGGGAGGCGGAGGTTGCAGTGAGCCAAGATCGTGCCATTGCACTCCAGCCTGGGCAACAAGAGCAAAACTCCATCTCAGAAAAAAAAAAACAAAAAAAAAAAAAACTGGATTCTCTCTCTGGTTAAGTTCCTAGCCAGCTATTTGACCTTGAGTTTTTTTTTGTTGTTTTTTTTGTTTTTTTGAGACGGAGTCTCGCTCTGTCACCCAGGCTGGAGTGCAGTGGCCGGATCTCAGCTCACTGCAAGCTCTGCCTCCCAGGTTTACGCCATTCTCCTGCCTCAGCCTCCCGAGTAGCTGGGATTACAGGCGCCTGCCAACTCACCTGGCTAGTTTTTTGTATCTTTTAGTAGAGACGGGGTTTCACCGTGTTAGCCAGGATGGTCTCGATCTCCTGACCTCGCGATCCACCCGTCTTGGCCTCCCAAGTGCTGGGATTACAGGCTTGAGCCACCACACTCGGCCTGACCTTGAGTTTTAACAAGGCCTTTAAGTTTTAAGGGTAAGGAAGGGTGTCAACCTCTTTAAGTTTTGAGGGTAAGGAAGGGTGTCAAAACTGACATTTATTTCCTGAGCTCTTGTTTGTCTTGTTTGGGGTGGGGCTGGAGAGGTGGGATGATTGACTACACTGGACAAGAAGCTGGGTTTCAGCAGTTAGGCAGTCTGCCTGGGATCAAGCTCCTTGATGAAGATATTGACAGTAATAACAACTGCAGCAGCTACCATTTCATGGGCACACATATGCCTGTATGTATTATCTCATTTAGTCCCCACCGCTGCCTGGAAGGAAGGATTGATCTATGATCCCATCATTCAGACAGGAAGACAACGACTCAAGGTCACACCACATAGATTCCGGTTCTAAATCTAGCCAAGTACTAAACCTTTTACTCCACTGCCTTCACCTCCTAGATGTGACAGGGCAATCCTTTGGCCATTGAATCACTTTTTTCCTCACCTGAAAAAGAGACAGAATTATTACTTTGATCATCACACGTAAAGGAATGCAATGACAGATGACCAAATGCCATGTGGTTTCCTGGGCTGGATTCTGGAAAGGAAGAAAGGACATTAGTGGAAAAGCTGGTGAAATCCCAATAATGTCTGGAGTTTGGTGAATCATGGTGTACCAATGTCAGTTTCCTAGTTTTTACAAATGTGCCATAGTTGTGTGAGATGTTAATGGAAGGCAAACTGGTGAAGCGTGTAAGAGAACTCTCTATATAATCCTTGCAATGTTTCAGTAAATCTTCTTTTTTTTTTTTTTTTTTTTTTTTTGAGATGGAGTCTCGCTCTGTCCCCCAGGCTGGAGTGCAGTGGCACGATCTCGGCTCACCGTAACCTCCGCCTCCCGGGTTCAAGTGAATCTCCTGCCTCAACCTCCTGAGCAGCTGGAACTACAGATGTGCACCCCTACACCAGGCTAATTTTTGTATTTTTAGTAGAGACAGGGTTTCACCATGGTCTCAAACTCCTGACTTCATGATCCACCTGCCTTGGCCTCCCAAAGTACTGGGATTACAGGTATGAGCCACTGTACCCACCGCTGTTTGATTTTTTTTACAATAAGCCCATGATACTTTTATAATATGAACCAATACATGTTTTTAAAATTCATCTTTCTAAAAAGATAGGCTGAATCCATATGAGAAAAAAATAATGGACCAAAACTTAGAGAAAAGATAAGTACTGGCTGGGACTCAGGACTGTGGCCAGGGGCTGATGTGTGGTTTGAGCAAACCACTGCCCTTCCCAGAGACTCGCCTGTGAAATGGGGTTGGGCAGAAGCGGGCAGGGCAGCAGCTAAGGATTGAGCTGAACTCATGACATCTCAGGCTCTTCCCAGCCTGAACAGCTCAAGATTTTGAGGCAATCTGGATTCCCACACCTGGTTAGAGAAGCAGATTAAGGAAATGATCTGGATTTTGGAGTTCTCTCCCTAGGAGGATAAACACCACAATAGTGATAGAACAGGCAACAAGGCCAAATTCAACCCAGAAGAATGTTTTAGGTCACACCATCTCTCATCAATCCCTAATTGAACTGGAGGTATTTAACTCTTTCTCTGCCATTTTTAATCTTCCAATCTAAACCAGTCCTTCTCAAACTAAAATGTGTGTACAAACCACCTGTGAATCTTGTTAATATGCAAATAATCTATAGATCTGAAGTGGGACCTGAAATTCTGCAATTCTAACAAGCCCCCAGGGGATGTCAGTGCTGCTGGTCCCCAGACCACTATTTAAATATCAAGGCTCAGCTGGGCACAGTGGCTCATGCCCATAATCCCAACATTTTGGGTGACCAAGGGGGGAGGATTATTTGATCCCAGGAGTTCCAGACCAGCCTGGGGAACATTAGTGAGACTCTGTCTCTACAAAAAATACAAAAATTAGCCAGGTTCAGTGGCATGTACCTGTAGTCTCAGCTACTCAGGAGGTGGGAAGATCTCCTGAGCCTAAGAGTTTGAGGCTGCAGTGAGCTGTGACTGCATCACTGCACTCCAGTCTGAGCTACAGAGTAAGACCCCGTCTCAAAAGAAAAATAAGAAGTGACAAAGCAGCATCCCTTTGTCACAGAGAAAACCTGGAAACTCCATTGCACTTCATGGAATTACTAAAAGATGACACCAGACCGTACAGGCTGTCTTCCTATTAACTGGTTTTTGTCGTTGTTGTTTTGTTTTGTTTTGTTTTTTTGAGATGAAGTCTTGCTCTGTTGCCCAGGCTAGAGTGCAGTGGTGTGATCTCAGCTCACTGCAACCTCACCGCCAACCAGGTTCAAGCTATTCTCCTGCCTCAGCCTCCTGAGGAGCTGGGATTACAGGCACACGCCACCACACCTAATTTTTGTACTTTTAGTTGAGACAGGGTTTCACCATGTTGGCCAGGCTGGCCTTGAACTCCTGACCTCAGGTGATCTGCCTGCCTTGGCCTCCCAAAGTGCGGGGATTACAGGTGTGAGCCACTGCACCTGGGCCCTATGAACCTGTGACCTGTCATTTCTCTCTTGTCTCTCATTACTACTTGCTTGTTGTCTACCATCTGTCCCCTCCACTGCAATGAAAATCCTTTGAAGGCAAGGACATTGCTGGGTCCCTAGCTTCTGAGTACATTTTTTTTTAACGTATTTTTGTTTTTTGTTTGTTTTTTCTTTTAGAGATGGAGTCTCACTCTGTCACCTAAGCTAGAGTGCAGTGGCGCGATCTCGGCTCACCACAAGCTCTGCCTCCCGGGTTCACGCGATTCTCCTGCCTCTACTCTGGGACTATAGGCTCGCCCGCCACCACACCCAGCTAATTTTTGTATTTTTAGTAGAGATGGGGTTTCACCATGTTAGCCAGGATGGTCTTGATCTCCTGACCTCGTGATCTGCCTGCCTCGGGCTCCCAAATTGCTGGGATTACAGGCATGAGCCACCATGCCTGGCTGCTTCTGAGTACACATTTAAGGGCTAACTAAATATTTGTTGGATGAATGAACCTCAAAATTTTGAGGTAGTAAGTAAAAAAGCAAGTGACAGAAGAGTATGCAGTTTTTCATTTGTTTGTTTGTTTGAGACAGAGTCTTGCTTTGTCACCCAGGCTGGAGCACAGTGGTGTGATCTTGGCTCACTGCAACCTCCACCTCCTGGGTTCAAGTGGTTCTCCTGCCTCAGCCTCCCAAGTAGCCAGGATTACAGTCATGTGCCACCACACCTGGCTAATTTTTATATTTTTAGTAGAGATGGAGTTTTGTCATGTTGGCCAGGCTGGTCTCGAACACCCGAACTCAAATCATCTGCCCATCTTGGCCTCCCAAAGTGTGGGATTACAGGCATGAGCCACTGCACCCAGTCCCATTTTTGTTTTAAAAAGAGTCTGAGGCCGATGTGGTGGCTCACACCTCTAGTTCTTTGGGAGAACTTCTTGAGGCTAGGTGTTCGAGACCAGCCTGGGTGGGGAACATAGTGATGCCCTGACTGAAAAAGTTATTTTTTTCATTAAAAGAAAAAGGGTCAGGTGCAGCGGCAGCAACTGCCATTTTTTCATCTGTACATACATTTGTTTTGTTTTGTTATGCACAGTGCCTGGTCATAATATATCTAGATCTGTATCTGTATTTTTTGAGACAGAGTCTTGCTCTGTCACCCAGGCTGGAGTGCAGTGGCATGATCTCGGTTCACTGCAACCCCCGCCACCTGGGTTCAAGCGATTCTCCTGCCTCAGCCCCCCAAGCAGCTGGGACCACAGGCGCGTGTCACCATGCCCGGCTAATTTTTTTTTTTGTATTTTTAGTGGAGATGGGGTTTCACCATGCTGGCCAGGCTGGTCTCAAACTCCTGACCTTGTGATCCACCAGCCTCACCCTCCCAAAGCGTTGAGATTACAGGAGTGAGCCACCGTGCCCGGCCATAGTATTTTTTAAAGAATAATGCCAGTGTGGTGGCTCATACTGTAATCCCAGCACTTTGGGAAGCCACCATGAGTGGATTGCTTGAGATCAGGAGATTTTTTCCTTTTTTTTTTTTGAGATGGAGTCTCGCTCTGTCACCCAGGCTGGAGTGCAGTGGCGCAATCTCGGCTCACTGCAAGCTCCGCCTCCCGTGTTCATGCCATTCTCCTGCCTCAGCCTCCCGAGTAGCTGGGACTACAGGCGCCCACCACCACGCCCGGCTAAATTTTTTTGTATTTTTTTAGTAGCTACAGGGTTTCACAGTGTTACCCAAGATGGTCTCGATCTCCTGACATCGTGATTCGCCTGCCTTGGCCTTCCAAAGTGCTGGGATTACAGGCGTGAGCCACCGCGCCCAGCTGAGATCAGGTGTTTAAGACTAGCCTGGGCAACATCTTGAAAGCCTGTCTCTACAAAAAACACAAAAAGTTAGCTGGGGCCAGGCCAGGTGGCTCATGCCTTTAATCCCAGCACTTTGGGAGGCCGAGGTGGGCAGATCACCTGAGGTAGGGAATTCAAGACCAGCCTGGCTAACATGGTGAAACCCTGTCTGTACTAAAAATATAAAACTAGATGGGAGTGGTGGTGCGCTTGCTAATCCCAGCTACTTGGAAGGCTGAGACAGGAGAATCCCAGGAAGGGATACAACCTACATTCAATAATAATAAAAAGGAAAGACAAACTAAATTCCTTCTGTTTCCACATCCAAAACAAAGGTCATTGTGAATGGGATTCTTGCTAATTTGAGAATTACTCACAGAGCTTCTCACCAGGATTTCTGTAACTTGCTTCCTAAATGCTCACACGGTCTCACATTCCACTCCCTCTCCCCAGTCCCACAAAACCACTAGCAAATGCATTATCCATTTACAGTGAAATGATTTTACCTAGAAGTAAATAGAATTGTTTCATTCCCCTAATTAAAATCCTTCAATGGCTCCTCTTGCTGCTATAGGGATATATATAATTAAAGCCCCTCTGTATGACTAATAAGGCCCTTCAGCTCTGATCTCTCTCTAACTTTTCAGACTCACCCATGTGTGGCATCCCCACGTACCCCCTTTCAGCTGTTCTGATTTACACACAGTTCCCGCATGTCCCATACACTCTGACATCTCTGTGCCGTTGAGGATGCTTACCTTTATCTAGAATGTCCTACTCTCTTCTCCAGTTCACTCTGATTTCTCTGCCAAGACTCAGTCCTAGCTCTACCTTATCTTATAAGCATGTCCTGATACCCCCTCCTAGCGTGAGTTAGATGCTCTTTTCAGCTCCTTCCGGGAGAGAAATCTTCAAAGCCAATAGAATTAAAGTATGACTTTTGGTAAGGAAAGTTATGAATCTCAGGCCAATAGACAATGAACAAGAGTCAAATATTTTATTTAACTCATTAATTGATGAGGGAACCAGTAAGATCTAAACACCGGTCCTAGGCTCCTTTGAGAAGCTGAATGTATATAGGCAATTTAATCGATTGATGGGTTAGATACAGAACTGGTTAATGTGTATCTGGTCTATAAGCCTTTGGGTTGTATGTTCTACCAGACAGGAGTCATTCGCATTCTACTGAATAAAAATTTTCACAGTAACCTTTGCTGCTACAGAGTTGTAAAATAGAAAATCAACAGAAGGTCACATGAACCACTGTCCTGGAAAACACCATGTCATTTGAGGCCTCTTTTCAATTGTTGGATAATTTTTCTGACAACAGACAGAGCTTTTGGTGGAAGTAGAAGTTCACATTTAACATACAGAAGACTACCAAAATTTTACCAACCAAGTGTTATTTTGGCATGAAAACATGACATGCGAGTAGAAAAATGGATTAAACATATGAACTGACAAATGAGAATAAATAAAAATGACAAGTAAACATACTGAAACTGTTCACTCTCACAAGGAGTTTAAGAAATCCTAGTGAAAACAGTAAACAATCTCCCCTGACAAGTTAATAAAAACAGGCTTAGATGATGCTATCCACTATTAGCAAGACTTAGAGGGAAACAAACACTTCCATAATTAGCATATGGGAATATAAACTGAGAGCAGCTTCCTGGACCTGCGGCTCATATGCCAGTCCCTTGTGCTCTTGTCCATTGTGTGTTACTGCACAGTACTGCACAACAGTAGAAAAATGTCAGCGATAGAACCCAAAGAACCTCCATCTGCCCTAGAACCTGCAACTTACGCTAGGACCACCACTGTATTATTCCCGAGTCTGGTAAGGCAGAGAGGTCTCCAAAGCAGTCATATTCTGCTTCTAATTTAAAAAAATCATCCAGTCATACCCTCCGAGGGAAGCCACGGTTGAAAAAGACACAAAATGAGAAGGTTTGCCATGTCTTGAAATCAAGAGGCTAGTGCTGTTGCCTTGGTGCCCTTCATCGTTTATTTTGTGACCTTTTGCCTTATTGTAGCCTCCTCCCCAATTCCATCTCCCTTCTCTCCTCTTACTACTACTACTACACACACACACACACACACACACACACAGATCCAGTAAACTCATTCACATAATGTTTCCTGATTTGTGTTACTACTTGCAAAGGTGTTTCCATTTCAAAGGAAAATGTCTGTTTATCCCATATTTGGGCAATATGTAACCAAAATCTCTGTTGTCAGAATTCAAACCTTATTTGGATAGAGAAGGAAAAACAAAGAAAAAGACTGACAGAGGAAGTAAATGCTTTGGAGACCAAGCACCTAAGTGATGTACTTTCATAAATAAAAGATACGGTTAAGAAATGCAAAATTGTGGCCTGGAGCAGTGGCTCACGCCTATAATCCCAGCACTTTGGGAGGCCGAGGCAGGCAGAATACGAGGTCAGGAGATCAAGACAATCTTGGCTAACACAGTGAAACCCCGTCTCTACTTAAAAATACAAAAAATTAGCTGGGTGTGGTGGCAGGCACCTGTAGTCCCAGCTACTTGGGAGGCTGAGGCAGGAGAATCGCTTGAACCCGGCAGGCAGAGGTTGCAGTGAGCCCAGATCCGGCCACTGCACTCCAGCCTGGGCAACAGAGTGAAACTCTGTCTCAAAAAAAAAAAAAAAAAAAAGGAAAAAGAAAGAAAGAAATGCAAAGGTGTATTCTTGTCTTTGGGAGGCTTTGCTCATGAGTCCTGACAGATAATAATGTTTTCCTGACCAAACTGTGAAAAAAAGTTGTTGTCTCGGGAAAACACCATCCTTTAAGCATAGACTTGAAGAGGAATTTCTTGTCTTCCCATTGTCACACTGAGTACTGAGGATACCCAGTTCAGTCCTTTGAACTTAGAATTCTGAGAAATTTAGGAGTATCAGAATTGAACTAAAAAAATTTTAAAAACATTAAAAAGCTAACATTTATGAGATGCTTACTACATTCTGGATATTATCAGTAATTGTACATACATTATTAACTCATTCCCAGCTTGGACTAAAGAGCAACAACACTACTAAGCATATATTATGACTATCTTCATTTTACGGAAGAGGAAACTAAAACACAGAAACCTTGTTTAAGGTCATACAGCTGGTGAATGTCAATCCAGTCTATTATTAGGAATAGAAATCTATGTCCAGATTATACACACACACACACACAAATATATATATATATACTATTAGATATACTATTAGATTTTATTATATATAGTATATATTATAAAATATAATAGTATATATTATATTTTATATATATGTATGTATACTATTATAGTTGAACTACCAGTGCAGACATTCTGGAATTTGCTTTGGGGTCTAAACTCAAGAGATCTCCTGGATTCAGTAGCATTGATAGAAGACACTGGGTCAAGGACCGGAAAAACAGTGATGTAACAGAGGTCCCTGGACCCACATGTTATCACTGTCACTGACAAGAACATGCCACTTCTTTCAAAGCCCCACTGCCTTCCACCATACATGATGTCTCAGGCAACACTTGGGCCAGATAACACAGCACAGCCTGGCAGAGCAGAGACGAGTTTTGAGGCTGGAAAGGGCTGGTGTGATAAGAAATTGCAAGAAAAGGAACTGAGGTAATGAGTCTTGTCCACCAGGTGGAGTGAGGTGTTGCAGTCTGGGTGATGCAAGGAAATCTGCAGAGAATAATACTACACCAATAGTGGCAGAGACCCATAATTCAGGCAGAAGTATTTCTATTTCACTTTGTCGTCTTCTCAAACGGCTGCTGCAAATCTATTGTCATAGCTATGTTTACTTTTGTCTTCTTGCCAACAACTGCAGCTCTGGGGTGAGTACTTCTGGCTGGAATGGCAGTGCCTGGCAAATTCTTTGCAAGTGCATGACTGGCATCACTTCTGAGTTGCCTCTGCACCTCCAGAGCTCTGGGCATAGCTGAAGAGTACAAACACGCCACAATCTTGTCCCCAGGCTCTCCAGAGGCAGCATCTGAAAAGTGTGATCTGGTAGTCCACAAGCTTCCCATGAGCATCCCAGGAGACTCCCCAGTAGTAAACCATGACCCGCTGTCAAGTTGGATGACTGTCAGACTGTCTGGGAGTGGGGAGAAACAGATACTGTTTAATCTTTCAGAATGCAAAGGGGGAAGTCTGATTCACTGGTAGATAGGGGACTGGCTGTGGTGGCTGATGCTTTCTGGCATTCTGTAGTTGTAAATGGATCTGTTTCTAGAAATAGGAATCATATTAAGCAAAACACACACACACCCCTCATGTGGATTAAGCAACACACACACGCGCACACACACACAACCATGGAAGAACAATTTGTACAAGGAGAGCATTGAACCTTGCTTCTCAGGAAGAAAGGAATGGAGGAGGGAGGAAAGGAGGGGAGGGGAGGGGAAGGGACGGGAGGGGACAGGAGGGGAGAGGAGGGGAGACAGAGAGGTAGCAGGGTTGTGGGGTAGGGATGGAGAGAAGGAGGGAGGGGAGAGGAAGGAAAAAAAGAAAGAAAAGAAAATCTTTTCGGCTGGGCGCAGTGGCTCACGCCTGTAATCCCAGCACTTTGGGGAGCCGAGGCAGGCGGATCACGAGGTTGTGAAATCAACACCATCCTGGCTAACACAGTGAAACCCCGTCTCTACTAAAAATACAAAAAACTAGCCGGGCGAGGTGGCGGGCGCCTGTCATCCCAGCTACTCGGGAGGCTGAGGCAGGAGAATGACGTGAACCCGGGAGGCGGAGCTTGCAGTGAGCCGAGATGGCGCCACCGCACTCCAGCCTGGGCGACAGAGCCAGACTCCGTCTCAAAAAAGAAGAGAAGAGAAGGGGAGGGCACGGGAGGGGATCTTTTTAAGAGAAGCTTGCTGTAATTTTTCAAGAAAACAGCTAACTTCGCCCGTGAACGTTTTAATTCTTAAAAAGTGTTGTCAATGAAGGGAAAAGCAAAGCAAAAGGAAGAGATAGAGAGATGGGGTGATTTCACAATTGTGTTTTCATTCCAATCAGATTAGAAGAGAGTATTACTGGCCGGGTGCGGCAGCTCGTCTGTAATCCCAGCACTATGGGAGGCTGAGGTGGCTGGATCACGAGGTCAGGAGATGGAGACCATCCTGGCTGTCACAGTGAAACCCCGTCTCCACTAAAAATACAAAAAAATTAGTCGGGTGTGGTGGCGGGTGCCTGTCGTGCCAGCCAAAAGCTGAGACAGGAGAATGGCGTGAACCCAAAAGGCGGAGCTTGCACTGAGCCGAGATTGCACCACTGCACTCCAGCCTGGGCAACACAGTGAGATGCCGTCCCAAAAAAAAAAGAGTATTACTTTCAGCATCTAAAACAATCCAAGTTTAATTCCTACAATGACATTGTTCAGTTTGCCTTATCCACCAAACACTAATGAAGTGAGAGATAATTAGGACACCAGAGAGGGAGTCTTGTTGAACAGAAAAAAAAGAAATTCTGATCTGGATACTGGAGTGGACCAAAGAAAGAGATTTTCGATTCTTTATAAAACATCAAAAAGAAAAGAGAGCATTATCTATCCTGAATGGCTCAAACATTAATTTGAATCACATTTTTTTCTCTACAGATGTACTCCAAGGTAGTTATTTATTTATTTATTGAGACAGGGTCTCGCTCTGTTGCCCAGGCTGGAGTGCAGTGGTGTGACTACAGCGTGACTGCAGCCTCAAACTCATGGGCTCAAGGGATCCTTCCACCTCAGCCCCCCAAGTAGCTGGGACTACAGGTGTATGCCACCACATCCTACTATGCCCCACTAATTTTGTATTTTTTTATTTTTTGTAGAGACAAGGTCTCTCTGTGATGCCCAGGCTGGTCTCAACTTCTGGGCTCAAGTGATCCTCCCACCTCAGGCTCAGACGTGAGCCACGGTGCTCAGCCTATTTTTATTTTTTTAGAGACCATGTCTTGCCGTGTTTCTCAGACAGGAGTGCATGGCTATTTGGAGGCACTGTTGCCTCATCAGTGGCACTGCTGCCTCCAACTTCTGGGCTCAAGCTGTCCTCTCACCTCTGCTTCCCGAGTAGCTGGGACTACAGGCCTGGATATTATGCCTGGCCCATATGCTTCTGGAGATCATTCTGCCTTTTAGAAACATTTTTTCTTTTTTTGAGATGGTGTCTCTGTCATCCAGGCTGGAGGGCAGTGGTGTGATCTCAGCCTCACTGCAATCTCTGCCTCCCAGGAGACCTGCTTTGTGGCTACACATGTGGTCACTCTTAGAGTATGCCCAGGTTCTAGAATATTAGTTTCCTTGGGTCCTCTTTTAAACAGCCTGAGTCCTGATGTTCTGAATTTTATGTACAAAGAAAATGTTTCTACAGAGGGATGTCCAAATTTAGTACTGTAATGTAATGATGCATTTTACAACACAACTACTATCAGCGTGTTTCCAGTTTAGCACCAAAAAGTTGATACTGACATAACCTTTCCTGAGAACAATAATGAACTTTAAGTGAAAGATTTATCTTTCTGAAAAATTGATACTATTCCATGTCCTTTTTTTTCTTTTTGGCATCTATGGATGAAAACACTTTCTACTTCTGAAATCCATCTACTAAATGTTTCTGAAAAGAGTTTTTCTGAAGGCTGCCATCCAATCCTGCTATCTCAATGAAACTTCTCCTCCAGTATAGCCTTTCAGATCTCACACAAAATGCCCTAGATTAGTCTTCAGGGGATATTGATGCTTTTTAATGATTCGCACCAATGTGTAGAATTGTTTGCCACTATAGGCAAGTGTCTCCAGAGAAGATATTCCTGAGATAATCCAGTGTTTCATATGGTGAGTATTTATACTTTTATCTATTTATTTATCTCAAAGCATTTTTGGCTGTGTGTCATTAATGTTTCATAATAATTATAGCAATACATGTATGTAACTCACTACTTTATACATATAAACATGCATCCACATAGATGTGAATATTAGGTGGTATACACTCACATTTTTTTACTAAAGGGACACTGTGAAGAACTTTGCTACCACCTTTTTAGTTTTTTAAGATATATGTATTTATACTTATTTGACTTTTTGGAGAATAACTTCTATGGATTATACTTAGAAGCACCACAACCCTTCCATCTGAAAATTGGCTGGGAAATAAAACAAGATTTCTCCTCAGCAGTTTCAACCTCAACTGTCTCCCCATGCATTCATAGTGGAAACAACTGGTCAAGCCATAGAACAGGAAAATTAAAACCTGGGTTCTTGCTGTGGTTCCAGCCCAGGAAAGCCATAAACGTGTTAAATCACACATTGACCAAAAGGAAATGCAAGCAGCAACATTGCCTTAACTATTAATGCTTTAAGGATAACTTTTACATTGCTATGTAAAGAAGCAAAAAATTAATCAAATGTAATTTCTCCAGCCCTGGGACAAACTATTGTTACAAACTCAGTGAGAGGGACAACTATAAGAAGAAACCTGCTTTCTTTGCTGTGAGGCAGCTCCCAGAGTCCCATACATACTCTGCTCTCCACGGTATAGACAGACATTTGACATTTCCAGACCTGCTACATGCAGGATACACAATCCCCCAAAATTGTCCTAGCTCTTGTCTTCCTCTGCCTGGCTCATTCTTTTGTTTTGTTTTGTTTTTGTTTTTGTTTTTGTTTTAGACGAAGTCTCGCTCTTATCCCCCAGGCTGGAGTGCAATGGTGCAATCTTGGTTCACTGCAACCTCCACCTCCCGGGTTCAAGCAATTCTCCTGCCTCAGCCTCTCAAGCACCTGGGATTACAGGTGCGTACCACCACACCCAGCTAATTGTTTGTATTTTAAGTAGAGACGGGGTTTCACCATGTTTTCCAGGCTGGTCTTGAACTCCTGACCTCAGGTGATCTGCCCGTCTCAGCCTCCCAAAGTGCTGCGATGACAGGCGTGAGCCACCACGCCTGGCCAGCACATTTCATTTAACCTAATGCTGGACCTGACATCCGCAAGTTTGATGGCTTAAGACTATTCCATTGTTCATACATCCTTCAGTTTCTGCATTTCTTTATCTGTGGATGGGCAGGTAGGTTGACTGCGTACCTTGGTTATTGTCCATAGTGCTTCATGAAACATGGGAAGGCAGGTGTTTCCTTAAGGTATGGGTTTCTTTGGCTTTATGGTTATACCCAGTGTTGGAACGGCTAGATGAACTGGTAGCTGTACTATTGTTTCAGGAACCCCCAGCTGTTTCTCCCAGTGTGTATATGGATTTACATTTCCACCAATAATGCGTAAGTGAACCTCTGTCTGCAGAGGATCCTCTGGCCCCTCTCTTCAAAAAGTTTTATTCCTGTTTCTGGTCATAACTGTTCTCTGGGAAACTTGACAGTATCTGAGTGTGGTTGGGATTTACATTTGGGGGATGATTACTGATGTGGAGAAACTTTTGTATCACCCATGAGTTTCAGGTCTTCTTTTCAGAAATGTCTATGACAGTCTTTTGGGCATTTTTAGCGTGTGTATTGATTTTTATGTTTTTGCCCACTTAGGACCATTCGTTTCTCGTATGTGTTAGACAGCAAGCTTTTCCAGATCCATAATTTTCCATAATTTTCTCCCAGTTGGTGGGATGCCTTCTGTTTGGGTTACTGTTTTCTCTCCAGTGCCGAAGCTGTGACGTTTTCCTTAGTCTCACATGGTTATGTTTGCTTTTGTCAGCAGTGATTTCTGTGTCCCATCGAGAAGAAAAGCAAGATGGCAAAGCCATTGTGTTGTCTATGGGTATTTGGCTCCTGTACCTTCCTTTTCTGTTTGCAGCTTAGGTGCACGGATTCAGGTTTCCCCAAAATAGACGCTCACCCTATGCATTTTCTTTGAAGTGTTTGGGTTTCAGGATTAGACTTAGGTGTTCAGTGGATTTTGTGTTGCTTTTTGTGTCTCGTGCAACGTAAGGGCTTAGGTCAATCCTTTCCATGTGAATACCCAGTTGCCTCAACAGTTGCGCCTTTAGTGTGCTTTTGGAGGGGAAAAAAAACAAAACAAAAAAAAAAACGTGTTCACTGCATTTAATTTTGGGTTATTTGGGTCCCTTGTTGTGAGCTGTTATTTGTGTTAGGAAGTATCTTTTGTGTAGTCTCATTGAAGCATTACAGTGGTTTCCTGTGAGAAAGCTACTATTTTCATTCCCATTTTATTGATGAGGAAATTGAGACACAAAAAGGCTAAGCAACAGCTAGGAAGTAATAGAGCTTCAAGTAGGATTCCAGCCCGAGCTGAATGTCATCCAAGGGCTGTGCTCTTTCTATTCAAATAGGCTGCTTTTTACGGTGAGTAACGAGAGGTAATAAACAGTGTGCTTTCCTCAAAGGAAAATTAAATGTTTGTCTTGAAGGCAGAGTAATAGCAGGCTATTCAGTGTTTGCAATTACATGGATCATTGATATGGCTGTAGATAGTGCACTACAATTTCCTAAAATATCTTCTCACTCTCATAGGACTGCTCTACATTTGACCTGTGTCAATGGGAATTCAGAAGTAGTAAAACTCCCGCTGGACAGAAAAATGTCAATTTCATGCCCCTGACAGCAAAAAGAGGACAGATCTGATAAAGGTATACAGTAGCCAACCATGTCGGCATGAGATGGATTTAATTTCAATACATAGAATAAAAATGAGTTTTCTTATTTAAATATAACTAGTTGGTGAAACGTGTGGAATGTTTATTTCGAACTCCTAAGATTTAAAATCTATTTCTTGGTCTAATACTGATAGGCCATACAATGCCTGGAAGAGGAATGTGCGACAATTTTGCTAGAGCATGGCACTGATCCAAATCTTCTGGATGTGTATGGTAATACTGCTTGCTCTCCACTACGCTGTGTACAATGAGGATAAATCAATGGCCCCAAAACTGCTTTCATACAGTGCAGGTATTGAATCAAAAAAGAAGGTATAGATCCACCAATTTTATTTTCAAAATACTGAAATGCATTTGTTTTAAAAATGACCTGTGTAAGGGTCAGTTTTCCATATTTGGAAGCTCAAGCATAACCTGAATGAAAATATTTTGAAATGACTTTATTATCTATGATTTTGTTTTATATATTGTTACCTTTAAATAAACATTATGGGGTACAGCTTTTTTATGCACTTGTGGTAAACATTTTTTTTGAAAACATTGAATTTATAAAAGGTAATATTTTTTTTTCCGATTTTTTCCTCCCAGAATTTTTTTCCTAACCAATGTCAAATGACAGAATTTGCCCTGGAAATAGGTTTTACATTAAAACTCCAAGAAAACAAACGCATTTTACAATGAATAAAAATCTTGATCCTTTGACAAGTTCCTTATAAAAAGTAATAGATATGAAAGTGATGTATCTGTCAGTGGTGAGGCTTAAGATATTTCTGATTGCTCTTAAGGCAGAAATGGAGCGGGACAAGGAGAGCAATCAGAAATGTCGAGACTAATTTGGAAATTAGGTAATTGAGGGAAAAGACCATGAAGAGATTCTCTGTGTGTGTTTTTTATTGTTGTTCATTCATTTTTTCCCAGTTTGTATGTTTAGACAAGGTTCTTTTCAGTTTGAGGTTTTTAGTTTGGGGAAGGGAGTTAGTGGGTTGTAAACTGCCTAGATCAATTTTAGGAGGCCTCTGAGGAACCTGATCAGCAGTGAATAGGTGGTGATGAAGTGGGAAAGTAACAAAGTGGAAACAACAATACCTTTCTAGTACCTTAAGCAAACGGCAATAAGAACTGCAAGGCTTAGCCAGTGTGCACCAATACCAATAGGAAATTATTTTTTCAAGATACCTGCTGAGTGCAGAAGTCAGGAAAGCAATTTCTTGTTGAGAAGCACAAGTCATGTTACATATCCTTATACCAACAAGGTCTCACTATTATTGACTTAATTTCTTCTAATTTGAAATTGAAGGAGATATATTGATTTTGTTGGAACAAGATGTGTTTTTCTACCTGCCTGTTAATTGTCATAACAGTAATTTTGTTAGAACAAGATGCTCTGCTACTATTAGCCAAAGATTATCATAATAAATAAGCAAATTGCCCAACTCTAGGCTCAGCAGATTATAACAAAAGTACTGTTATGCCCTGACCCTCTGTTCCCCAAAGAAGACCACCAGAGTCCAGAGTCAAAGCC
>NW_022169270.1:0-1070 GCF_008728515.1 Papio anubis | reverse complement strand
TTAAGAAATTACATGGCCTTGGCCAGGGGTGGTGGCTCACACCTGTAATCCCAGCAGTTGGGGAGTCCGAGTTGGGCAGATCACTCATGGTTGAGAGTTCAAGGCCAGCCTAACCAACATGAAAAAACCCCGTCCCTACTAAAAATACAAAATCAGCCTGGCGTGGTGGCGCATGCCTGTCATCCCAGCTACTCAGGAGGCTGAGGCAGGAGAATCACTTGAACCAGGGAAGTAGAGGTTGTGGTGAGCCGAGATCGCGCCATTACACTCCAGCCTGGGCAAGAAGAGCAAAACTCTGCCTCAAAACAAAACAAAACAAAACAAATGACGTGACATTGAACAATTTTCTTAACTTCTCTAAGCCTCTATCTTCATCTTCAATAAAATCATTTTACCTCCAAGATTCCATTAAATGGAATCCCACATGTAAACCAGCTGACAAATATTAGGGGCCCAACAGCTGTGCGCTCCTACTGCCACCCCACTTTACCCCAAGGGAGAAACGCAAGATGTCCAGAAAAAGCCTGTTGGTCCCTACACCTCAGTATCCTGTGTTCACACAAGGCGCAGTGGCATCCAGACTTACCGGGGTCACCCAAATACAAGACACGTTTTGATTTTTCAACTTAGGTACATATGGCTTCTAATGTTCACCATATATGATCCATAATTTAGAAGAGATTTTCCTACTCTACCCCGTGGTTCTATTTTAGCAGACTAAGATGTGCCATAATAGCTCACTCTCTTAAGCCCTCTTCAGTATCAAAAACAAAACTTTAATCTGTATCACAGTTATCAGCAGTGAAAGTGGAAAAGGTACCTATGAGTCAAAATGACCCTCTGCCCCGCCCAGCCCCACCCTACAAAAAGCTGTTCAGGAGTATTTGGGCTGCTTATGAGAATGCTGTCTGTATTCCCAGGGACAAACGCCTACCCTGGTTAGAAGCTGCGCTGCTCATCCTCCAGGGTAGAAAGCTCCCCACACCCTCTACCCAAGGAGAAGAGAAGCAAATGGGGTGGCCAGGCTCCAGAATGTGGACTGTTTAGTGTGGTTTCTGCAGTCCAGGTCA
>NW_022169269.1:0-1071 GCF_008728515.1 Papio anubis | reverse complement strand
GAGACTCTGTCTCAAAACAAACAAACAAACAAAAAAATTAGCCAGGCGGTGGGGCGCACCTGTAATCCCAGCTACTCGGAAGGCCAAGGCAAGAAAATCACTTGAAACCAGGAGGCAGAAGTTGCAGTGAGCTGAGATCACACCACTGCACTCTAGCCTGGGTGACAGAGTGAGACTCTATCTCAAAACGAACAAACAAATAAAAAAATTAGCCAGGCATGGTGGCAGGCACCTGTAATCCCAGCTACTCGGAAGGCCAAGGCAAGAAAATCACTTGAAACCAGGAGGCAGAAGTTGCAGTGAGCTGAGATCACACCACTGCACTCTAGCCTGGGTGACAGAGTGAGACTCTATCTCAAAACGAACAAACAAATAAAAAAATTAGCCAGGCATGGTGGCAGGCACCTGTAATCCCAGCTACTCGGAAGGCCAAGGCAAGAAAATCACTTGAAACCAGGAGGCAGAAGTTGCAGTGAGCTGAGATCACACCACTGCACTCTAGCCTGGGTGACAGAGTGAGACTCTATCTCAAAACGAACAAACAAATAAAAAAATTAGCCAGGCATGGTGGCAGGCACCTGTAATCCCAGCTACTCGGGAGGCTGAAGCAGGAGAATTGCTTGAAACCGGGAGGCGGAGGTTGCAGTGAGCTGAGATCGCACCACTGCACTCCAGCCTGGGCAACAAGAGTGCAACTCTCTCTCGAAAGAAAAAAAAAAGAAAAGAAATGGTCTTCCCATGCCTCCTGGGAGTGAAGGTGCTAATCTGTGAACCTGTGTCCCCAGCCCTCTGAGGGTGACGATTCAATACAAAGCCACTGGTGTTTTTCTACATCATTCTCTCTACGAGCTTGGATGTTATGAGGCTGGTTCTTTCTTTTCTTTCTTTCTTTCTTTTTTTTTCTTTCCTTTCCTTTTCTCTTCCTTTCTTTTCTTTCTTTCCTTCCTTCCTTCCTTCCTTCCTTCCTTCCTTCCTTCCTTCCTTCCTTCCTTCCTTCCTTCCTTCCTTCCTTCTCCCTTCTTTCTTTCTTTCTTTCTCTCTCTCTCTCTCTCTCTCTCTCTCTTTCTTTCT
>NW_022169268.1:0-1071 GCF_008728515.1 Papio anubis | reverse complement strand
GCTAGTCCCTGGGGTGATTCTCCAGCATGGGTGGGAATTGGGTTTGGAGGCCTGAGCCCCGTGAAGCTGGGGTTGCTGTTCCCTGAGCAGCAGGAACCTGGACTCTGGGAAGTGGGGTCAGAGGGTAGCATCTGCAGGAGGGGCCTCTCGTCCCATTTGACATCTTCACTGCAAAAGGGGGTATAGACTTCATGGTCCATTGACAAATAGAACGTTATTTTTGTGTTGTTTTTTAAGCACATCGAATCCTAATTCCTTTGGCCTTTACCAAAGTGGCATTTTGTAATTCCACATGATTTCATTGATATACTCGCAGGAGAGAATGCTTCCTGTAAACCAGAAGGATCTCTGAGACGGTTCTCGGCCCATAGAGAGTTCATTTTCCCAAGGTTAAAGACACAGCCTCAGGAGGGGTTGAGGACACACTGCGGCAGCCTCAGGAAGTCCTGGACATGTGCCCAAGGTGTTTGGGGCACAACTTGGTCTTACACATTTTAGGGAGACGTGAGACATCAATATATGTGAGATGTATGTTGGTTCGGTCCAGGAAAGGGGAGGGACGGCTCGAAGCGGGGAGGGGTTTCCAGGTCACAGGTAGATCAGACAAATGCGTTTCTGGTGTACCTTTCCAGAGGAAGCAGCCAGATCCGCATTTATCTCCGTGTGCAGATGGGGACTTTGAATTCTCTCCTCTGTCCATGAGGAATTTCCTTGTGGATCGGTTGTGAGGGAGATATGTGGCTTTTTTTTCCCCTCCCCCGAGTAGCTGTCTCTGTTCGGAAGAGCATGGGAGGCAGGTTTGCTCTAAGCTCTTCCTCACCTTGACGTCCCTTTAGCTTAGTGATTTTGGGGTCCTGAGATGTAGTTTCAACTTCATGTTTCTGAACACACTGGCACTCTAAACAGTATGGTAGGAGGCATCTAACTTACTTAGAAGAAGAATCTATTTGGAAGGACTTGAGCACATTCCTCCTTGAGAGAAGGAAGCCTTTGTTTAGTTTGCTTTGCCCCGAGGCTGTTACGCTGCCCCGGGCTGTGCGGCCTTAGAAAGCTGTGCCCCTCTGAGCTCCT
>NW_022169267.1:0-1071 GCF_008728515.1 Papio anubis | reverse complement strand
CATCACCTGGGAGGATCTCGTCCGAAATCCTCCGCCTTGGGTGAAACCCTTTCTCCATACCCCTTCTACATCCAAGTCCACCCTCCTTGCCCTAGAAGTCCCAAAGAACCGGACCCTGGATCCGCCTAAACCCGTACTCCCGGATGAGTCGCAGCAAGACCTCCTCTTCCAAGACCCTCTACCTCATCCACCACATAATCCCCTCCTGGAACCCCCACCTTACAACTCACCCTCGCCCCCTGTCTTGTCCCCCGTTTCTCCTACCACCCCTTCTGCCCCCACTCCTTCCTCTCTTGTCTCCTCGTCGACCCCGCCTTCCTCTCCAGCCCCACCTGAACTCACCCCCAGGACCCCGCCACAAACCCCCCGTCTCCGCCTCCGGCGGGCCGAAGGCCCGGATGGCCCTTCCACCTGGCAATCTTCCCTTTTTCCCCTTCGCACGGTCAACCGCACGATCCAGTACTGGCCCTTTTCTGCCTCCGATCTCTATAATTGGAAAACCCACAACCCCTCCTTCTCCCAAGACCCCCAGGCCTTGACCTCGTTGATAGAATCAATTCTCCTCACCCACCAGCCTACCTGGGATGATTGTCAACAGCTTTTGCAGGTCCTTCTAACCACCGAAGAAAGGCAGCGAGTCCTCCTGGAAGCCCGGAAAAATGTGCCGGGGCCTGGAGGCCTTCCAACCCAGCTCCCCAATGAAATAGACGAGGGATTTCCCCTCACCCGCCCGGACTGGGATTATGAGACAGCACCGGGTAGGGAGAGTCTCCGAATCTATCGCCAGGCTCTGTTGGCGGGTCTCAAGGGGGCAGGAAAACGCCCCACCAATTTGGCCAAGGTAAGGACTATAACTCAGGGAAAAGATGAAAGCCCGGCAGCCTTTATGGAAAGACTTCTGGAAGGGTTTCGAATGTATACTCCATTTGATCCAGAAGCACCAGAACACAAGGCTACCGTGGCCATGTCGTTCATAGATCAGGCAGCACTAGACATAAAAGGAAAACTCCAAAGGCTAGACGGGATCCAAACTCATGGGCTGCAGGAATTAGTAAGGGAGGCAGAAAAGGT
>NW_022169266.1:0-1071 GCF_008728515.1 Papio anubis | reverse complement strand
AGGTGGGGTTTGTAGGCTTCGGTTTTCCTGAGTTAGGTTTTGATTTCTGGGGAATGACGTGTCCAGAAGCTTACACAGAGCAGGGGTTCTTTGGTGGGCGCGGGCTTTTTTCGCGCTGAGAGTCTTAGCAGGAAGTGAAGGGCGGGGAGTCGTAAAAAAGGGCCTGCCATGCCGGGTGATACCGCCATGTTGGGTCTAGATTGCTGCCTAACATTGACCATCCTGGCCAACATGGTGAAACCCCATCTCTTCTGAAATACAAAAAATTAGCCAGATGTGATGGCAGTCGCATGTAGTCCCAGATACTCAGGAGGCTGAGGCAGGGGAATCGTTTGAACCTCAGAGGCAAAGGTTGCAGTGAGCCGAGATCACACCATTGCACTCCAGCCTGGCGACAGAGCAAGAATCCTTCTAAAAAAAAAAGAAAAAAGAAAAAAAAATCCTAACACCTTAGATGAAATTACCTAGAGTTAAACTCAATCTGTGATAGGGTGGTTTAGGAGATAAAAAGAAAAGGTACTCATTAACCTGTGGAGGGAAAGCTCTTTTGAGAAACCCTGGTTAATAATTATTATTGCCCCAATTCACATTGCTAGTCCTAGAGCAGAGACTGGAATCTTGTTCTCTCAGCAGAGAAAAACTTGAGAGAGAGGAATGTTCTCAAAAAGAATTTGGGATGTTAGTGAGAAACAGGGCAGTGGTAATCACTCAACTCTTTCTTTTCCTTTTTGTCTTTTTTTTTTTTTTTTTTTTTTTTTTTTTTTTTGCTCTTTCGCCCAGGCTGGAGTGCAATGGCACATCTCACTCACTGCAACCTCCACTTCCCGGGTTCAAACAGTACTCCTGCCTCAGCCTCCCAGGTAGCTGTGATTACAGGCACCAGTCACCATGCCCAACATGCCCAGCTAATGCCCTGGTGATGGAGTTTCACCAGGTTGGCCGGGCTGTTCTTGAACTCCTGACTTCATGATCCACCTGCCTCCCAAAGTGCTGGGATTGCAGGCATGAGCCACCACACCCGGCATTTGTCTTTTATTTTCTATTTGTTTTGTTGTGGTAAAATACACATAA
>NW_022169265.1:0-1071 GCF_008728515.1 Papio anubis | reverse complement strand
GTAGGCTGCTAAAGGTATTTAAAAACATTAAACCAAAGGAAACACTCAAGAAAACACCCATAGACAAGGTAATGGCTTGGCATTTTCACTGAAAAGCTGGAGACCCAGTTCCACACAACAGTGGAACACATTAGAAGACCCAGATATAAACCTGCACACCTGAAACCATCGATATTTGAAAAAAAAAATCAACAAAAATAAGCAATGGAGAAAGGACTCCCTGTCAGCAAGTGGTGCTGAGATAAGTGACCTAGCTAGATGCAGAAGAAATAACACTGGGCCCCTATGTCTCACCATGTACAGAAAGCAACTCAAAATGAAACAAAGATTGAAATATAAAATGCTGAGCTGAACACAGTGGCTCATTCGTGGAATCCAAGCACTCTGGGAGGTCAAAGCAGGCGGATGACTTGAGGTCCTGGAGTTTGAGACCACCCTGGCCGACATGGTGAAGCCGATGTCTAAGAAAAAACCAAAACTTAGCTGGGCGTGGTGGCACGTGCCTGTACTCCCAGATACTCAGGAGAATGAGGCAGAAGAATCACTTGAACCCAGAAGCTGGAAGGTGCAGTGAGCCGAGATCACTCCATTGCATTCCAGCCTACATGAGAGAGTGAGACTTGGTCTGTAAATAAATACATAAATACATAAAAATCCAATGCCTGAAACTATTTAAAAAAAAATCCTGTATGGGAATCTAGCAAATACCCTTCTTGACAGAGGCTTTGGCAAAGCATTTATATGTCAAGTCACCAACAGCAATGGCAACAAAAACAATTACTGATAAGTGGGACCTAAAACACAAAAGAGCTCCTGCACAGAACAAGAAACAACCACAGAGTCAGCACACAGCCTATAGAATGAGGGAAAACATTCCCCAACTACGCATCTGAAAAACGTCTAATAGCTACGATTTACCATAAAGACCTTAAACAAATAAAATCAGAAAAAAAAAAAAAAAAAACACAACTTATAAATGGGCAAGGAACATGAACACTTAAAAGGAGGTGTACCAGTAAGTAATGAGCATGAAAACATGTTCGATCTCACTGATCATCAGAGAAATGCAAA
>NW_022169264.1:0-1071 GCF_008728515.1 Papio anubis | reverse complement strand
ACCATAGCCCTCTATGGGCTATGGTGAAAAAGGAAATATCCTCAGATGAAATCTGGAAAAAAGCTTTCTGAGAAACTGCTTAGTGTTCTGTTAATTCATCTCACAGAGTTACATCTGTATTTCGTGGATCTCTTTGCTAGCCTTATTTCTGTGGTATCTGAGAACAGATATTTCGGATCCCTTTGAAGACTATAGGGCCAAAGGAAATATCCTCCGATGACCAAGAGAAAGAAGCTTTCTGAGAAACTTCTTTGTGTTCTGTGAAATTATCTCACAGTGTTACAGCTTTCCCCTCAAGATTCCTTTTGCTAAGACAGTTCTTGTGGAATTGCCAACGTGATATTTGGAAGCCCATAGAGGGCTATGGTGAAAAACGAAACATCCTTAGATGAAATCTCGAAAGGAGCTTTCTGAGAAACTGCTTAGTGTTCTGTTAATTCATCTCACAGAGTTACATCTGCATTTCGTGGATCCCTTTGCTAGCCTTATTTCTGTGGAATCTGAGAACAGATATTTCGGATCCCTTTGAAGATTATAGTGCCAAAGGAAATATCCCCCGACAACAAAGAGAAAGAAGCTTTCTGAGAAACATCTTTGTGTTCTGTGAAATCATCTCACAGAGTTACAGCTTTCCCCTCAAGAAGCCTTTCGCTAAAATAGTTCTTGTGGAATTGGCAAAGTGATATTTGGAAGCCCATAGAGGGCTATGGGGAAAATGGAAATATCCTCAGATGAAATCTGGAAAGAAACTTTCTGAGAAACTTCTTAGTGTTCTGTTTATCATCTCACAGAGTTACATCTGTATTTCGTGGATCTCTTTGCTCGCCTTATTTCTCCGGAATCTGAGAACAGATATTTCCGATACCTTTGAAGACTATAGGGCCAAAGTAAATATCCTCCGATAACAAAGAGAAGGAAGCTTTCTGAGAAACTTCTTTGAGTTCTGTGAAATCATCTCACAGAGTTACAGCTTTCCCGTCAGGAAGCCTTTTGCTAAGACAGTTCTTGTGGAATTGGCAAAGTGATATTTGGAAGCCCATAGGGGGCTATGGTGAAAAAGGAAATATCCTC
>NW_022169263.1:0-1071 GCF_008728515.1 Papio anubis | reverse complement strand
TTTTTCTTTCATTTCAACTTTGGTGAATCTGGCAATTATGTGTCTTGGAGTTGCTCTTCTCGAGGAGTATCTTTGTGGCGTTCTCTGTATTTCCTGAATTTGAATGTTGGCCTGCCCTACTAGGTTGGGGAAGTTCTCCTGGATGATATCCTGAAGAGTGTTTTCTAACTTGGTTCCATTTTCCCCCACACTTTCAGGTACCCCAATCAGATGTAGATTTGGTCTTTTTACATGATCCCATACTTCTTGCAGGCTTTGTTCATTTCTTTTTCTTCTTTTTTCTTTAGATTTCTCTTCTCGCTTCATTTCATTCATTTGATCCTCAATCGCTGATACTCTTTCTTCCAGTTGATTGAGTCAGTTACTGAAGCTTGTGCATTTGTCATGTATTTCTCGTGTCATGGTTTTCATCTCTGTTAGTTCGTTTATGGCCTTCTCTGCATTAATTATTCTAGTTATCAATTCTTGCACTCTTTTTTCAAGATTTTTAGTTTCTTTTCTCTGGGTATGTAATTCTTCCTTTAGCTCTGAGAAGTTTGATGGACTGAAGCCTTCTTCTCTCGTCTCGTCAAAGTCATTTTTCTTCTAGCTTTCATCCGCTGCTGGCGATGAGCTGTGTTCCTTTGCAGGGGGAGATGTGCTCTTATTTTTTGAATTTCCAGTTTTTCCGCCCTGCTTTTTCCCCATCTTTGTGGTTTTATCTGCCTCTGATCTTTGATGATGGTGACGTACTGATGGGGTTTTGGTGTGCGTGTCTTTCCTGTTTTTCAGTTTTCCTTCTAACAGTCAGGACCTTCAGTTGTAGGTCTGTTGGAGATTGCTTGAGGTCCACTCCAGACCCTGTTTGCCTGGGTATCAGCAGCAGAGGCTGCAGAAGATAGAATATTGCTGAACAGCGAGTGTACCTTTCTGATCCTTGCTTTGGAAGCTTCCTCTCAGGGGTGTACTCCACCATGTGAGGTGTGGGGTGTCAGTCTGTCCCTAGTGGGGGATGTCTCCCAGTTAGGCTACTCAGGGGTCAGGGACCCACTTGAGCAGGCAGTCTGTCCCTTCTCAGATCTCAACCTCCGT
>NW_022169262.1:0-32038 GCF_008728515.1 Papio anubis | reverse complement strand
GTCAGTGAAAGCTAATGAACTAGCGCTATACATGGAACATAAGTGAATCTCATAAACAGAATGCAGACTGTTGCTACAGTCTTCTAGATAATGATTTCCCATGACTGTATTTTGTTCTGTAAAGGGACACGGCCATTCTCACACTGCTAGACATTCAGACTGGTTCTTCCATGGCCTTCCAAGGCTAGTGGACCATGAGGCTCCTTTAGGACTTGTCAACATCCCAAGCCTTCCCACTAGAGCCTCTTTAACTGCCTTTACACCTTACCCTTCCCACCCTCAGGATATAGGTGTTGACAGGTGTCAGTTTGTGACCTCATTCAAGGTTCTTCATTCAGTTAATTGCATGTCTTTTCCATTTTCATCATATCAGTTTCCAGCAGCTGATAAATTCCCTGGGTCCTTGTTATGTAAACAACCCCAATCCGTTTTTTGGAAGCATGTATAACACGAATAAAGAGAATGACTATACTTCCTGGGGGGACAAGGATTCTGTCTACCAATGGCACAGCACTACTGTGCATAACGTGTGCTTTCCTGCTTATGACAATGTCATGCTTTAATATATTAGGTACTGGTATAATCAATAAGGTGTGTAAGTTTCAACTCAAGTTGGCCTTGGAAAAAGGTTCTCTTTCTCTGTTATCTAGCTACCTAGAGAGGAGCTGGGTTCAGGAGAAATGGCTTTGAGAGAGGCACTGTGTAGGGAAGGGGTTATAAGCACACAGGACCATGAGCCAGATGGGCCTGGATTTGAGTTCCAGCCCTGCTTTTACTATATGTGAGACTTACGACAAGTTTTGTTATTGTTCTTTTCCCTTTGTGAGCCTGTTTCTGCAGCTCTACTTCTTTATAGGGTTGATTAGATAAGATAAAGTATATGAAGCAATTAACATGACTTCCGCCTACTACATAGTCGGTAAACATTAATGTTATTAAAGAGATCATTTCTTTAAGATAACAGTTTCAAGGTTTGAATACAAGATGGTAGTGGCCTTTATGTGGTAATGAGGTACAAAACAATGAAACAACTGGAGTGATCGAAGTTTCCACTGAGGAGCTGTTTTTTTATTTTCTCCCAATGTGATTTAAGAAGATTTAAGACTATGGAAGGAAGCCAGGCCTCCAACTGTGGTTCCAGCCTGTAGCTATGGTTGAATAAGTGACCATCTGAAGAGTATCCCTGGGTAAGTAATTTAATTTCCCTGTATCTTACTTTCTCTTCTATAGAATATTGATTCATGGGAAGATAACAGTTTTGGAAAACCCTCTAGATAGGGACTGTGTTAATAGCCATGCTTGCGTTGCTCTGTAAACAACGCAAGTGCCGGGAGTGCAATCACTCAAATCCCATGTCCTGCTTTCAGTGGCTTTCACCCACCGATATGATGTCTGAGTGTTCATCGTCACCAAGGCCATTTTCACTGAGGTTTAATTTGAAACGAGCTGCATCTACTGCAGGACGGACATAATGCAGGTGTGCTCCGCTTTAGAGAAGACCCTTTGCCCAGGAATCTGCACATCGGCCTGATGAATCACAGGGAAATGATCCTGTCAGAGACCCCTTGGGATGTTTCTGCCTGAAAATTTGGCTTTAGCAGGAATGGCTGCTGCTCCCTGGCTCCAGTGGCTGCATATTGACGGATACTTGCCCCATCAAAAAAGCATACAGATGTCCCTCGGTGTGTGAGGGGGATTGGTTCCAAGGACCCTCAACATACCAAAATCCTTGGATGTTCAAGTTCCTTATATAAAATGGCATAGTATTTGCATATAACCTATGAATATCCTCTCATATACTTTGTTATCGCTAGATTACTTATAACACCTACTACAATGTAAATGCTATGTGAATAGTTATTTTACTGCTTCATTTCTTTTGTATTATTATTTTTTCCCAATATTTCCCATCCGTGGTTGGCTGAATTGGGGGATGCAGAACCTGTGGGTCAATTAAGAAGTAAAGTATTATTAGCCCAGAGAAACACTCTTCTTACCTTTAAGGATTTAAAAATAATGGGGCTTATTCCAAAGCAAGTATAGTGGAAAATACTACTTAACAGTAGACTGAGATGCTGTAAGAATTAACATTCTGGGTGTAAAGGGCAATACAAATCACACAGTGTCTGACACACAGTAGACTCAGTGAATTATATTGAATTGAGTGAATAGATGGGGTAAGGGTGTAAGAAAAGAAGAAAGGAAGAAAGGAAAGAAGGAATGAATTAGAAGAAATTAGCCAAAAAGCTAGGACTTAGGCTATGTAGGCTATGATCATAGCTTGAATGACCCTAGGCAAGTCCCTCAGTTTCTCATCTGGGCAACAGAAACAACGTCTTCCTTATTGGTTTTCTGTGAGAAATAAATCAAATTACGTAGAGAGATATGTGGTTGAAAGCACCTGACAGTCATAAGACCTGCAGATCAGTATCAGTTCAATACAATTCATCAAATATTTGCTAAGCCCTTACTATTTGCCTGGCATTGTATCCTGGGTGCTAGAATTATGTAGAGATGAATAAGACAGCCAGGCTTGTACCCTGGATAAGGCAACTGGGATGGAGGCAGTCCCAGTTCTTGATCTTAGGACTTTTATTTTATTTTTCATATATTCCTAATAGACTCTTGAAATCCCCCTCTGGTTGAGCTGCCCCAGTCCTTACCCACTGAAAACCCACAAGTCTATTAGAGGAGACAAAACTGTAAACCGAAAATTCCAAAGTTGCGAACTGCAACAATGGTGGCCCCTAGAAGTAGAAAGGAAATAAGGAGGGGCTGAGGAACTGGAGCAGCGGAGTTGGGTGAAGGCACCTGAAAGGGACGATGCATGGGCTGAATTACAGAAAATAAACAGGAGTTCCTATATAACGAAAAAGCAGAGAAAGGGCATTTCAGATCACAGGAAGCATCACATGCAAAGCCAAAGAAACAGGAAATTGCTAATTCCAGCTTCTGCCATTAACTGGCTCTTTTTAACCTTTCTGGAATTTCTTCAGGGTCCTCTGGAATTTCAGTCTTCTCATCTCAGAAAATGAAGGTCGGGGTGGAAAGAAAGAATCTAGAGTTCGGGAAGATGTTTTCTAACTGGATACCTCCATGCTAGAGCATAAAGAAAAGGGGTAGCTTTAAAAATGGCACGAGCCAGAAGCCCCATGTTTTGTGACTATCAAGATGACAGGCAGAGCCTGCAGCCATTCAGAAGCTTTCTCCACTTGATCTTAGCCAAAAGACCAAGAAGCGATCAGAAATTTTCTCAAAGATTAATTTACCCACTTCACCAGTACTTAGGGCGTGGACTGAGCCAAGGCCAATGCTATCAAAAAGACCACAGTCTAGCAGAGGGAGGCAGGCAGTAAATAGGTATATGAATACTTGGAAACCACATTGGTCTGTACACTCTGAGTGCATGGGGACCGGATAACAGAAGCTCCCAGGACGTGCAGGTCACGTCCAGGTGACATGCAGGTTGAGTGACGGTTTATCTCCTAGCCAAATTAACTTCCTGTTTCCTCATCCAGCCTCACCTTCTCCCAGAAGCCGAAAACATTTTCAGCCGCCAATTTTTCCTTGGCAGGACGACAGGGTGCCCTCTCTTCACCTGCAACCTTTCCCAGGCCTTGCCTGGGGCTCCACGCACTCACTGCAAATGCGGGTCCCAGAGCTGACCACAAAGTGCCTGCTCCCGCGACAGCTTCGCGCAGACCTGAGTGCCCAGTGCAGAGCCCCCGGCGTCGTGGGAGAGGGTGGCGGGAAGGCGGGATGTGCAGCGCCTCCGGGTTGGGCCGCGGCAGCTGGGCGGGACTCAGCCTACAGTATAAAAGGGGAGCGCCATTCTCCCGGCCGCAGTACTGAAAGTGGCGCCCCAGCAGCTTGCTAGGGACCACTGGCACTGAGCTTGCAACCAGTCCCAGAGACACTGAAGAAGAAAGGTCTGATTTCTATTTATTCGTTTATTTAGTACAAAAGAACGGAAGCAGGGCTGATTTGTGGGTGCAGAAAGCAAGGCTGGAACTGGTCCAGGGTCTTAAACACGTCGGGACGGTTACAGGGTCCGGGGGAGGGAATCCAGCCGCGTCAAGGGGCTCCAGCAGCACCAGGCGCCCAAACTCAGCAGCTTCTCTCTCCCGCAGGCGCATCTCTTCCCGCCACTCCTAGCCTCAGCCTCCAAGGATGCGGCTCCTCGAGAAACTCTGCTCCTCCAACTCAGGCAGCTCCGCGCCGAAGCCCGCCTTCGCTAAAGTGCTCACGCCGAATCGCATCCCCGAATTCTGCATCCCGCCGCGGCTGCCGGCGCCCTGCGCGCTCGAGTCTCCAAGCCGGGCCGCTGCCCTGCCCCGGCGCTGCGCCGCTGAACGCGACCTGTGGCCCCGCGCGGCAGACGAGGACGCCGGCCGCACGGACTGGGACCCGCGCTCGCAGGCCGCGTTGTCGCTGCCGCACCTGCCCCGTGTGCTCACCGCCTACGGCTTCTGCGTGCTGCTCGAGAGCCCGCACACGCGTCGCAAGGAGTCGCTCCTGCTCGGGGACCCGTCCGCGCCTCGGCCTCGGACCCGCGCCTATGGCGGCGGCTGCGGCCCGGACGCCCCCCTGGGGACCCTGTGCGGCCCGCGAGCTCCGGGCCCGGCCACCCCCGCGGTCCCCGGCCGTCCCCGCCCGCCCCAGGACGCGCTCGTCCGGCGGCCCCACGGCTGCCATCTTCTGCGCGCCCCCGACGGGCTGCTGAGCCGCGCACTGCGGGCCAGGAGGAGTCGCCGCCTGGCCCGCGCCCGCTCCGTCTCCAGCGGGAACGAGGACAAGGAGCGCCGCGCGGGCTCCCAGTCCCCGGCCCGGGCCCCCTCCGCCAGCCCGTCTTCGTCCCGGGACCCGCTTCCTGAGCGCCTGGAGGCCGAGGGCACCCTGGCTCTGGGCCGCGCCGGCGACGCCCTGCGCCTGGCCGCCGAGTACTGTCCGGAAACCGGGCGCCTCCGTCTCCGGCTGCTCCGCGCTGAGGGCCTCGCAGGAGGCGCCCCGGGGCTTCGTGCCGTCCGCTGCCGCCTCAGCCTCGTCCTGCGGCCGCCGGACACCGCGCGTCGGCAATGCAGCATTGTGGTGGGGCGCAGCCGCAAGGCCTCCTTTGACCAGGACTTCTGCTTCGACGGCCTCTCGGAGGACGAGGTGCGCCGCCTGACTGTTCGCGTCAAGGCCTGGGACGAGGGCCGCGGCCGGGAGCGGGGCCGCCTGCTGGGCCAGGGTGAGCTGTCCATGGGCGCCCTCCTGCTGCTCTGAGGGCCCAGCCCTCCCCAAGGCGCTCTGCCCCGGAGACTCAGGACACTGACAGCCGCGTGGTACAAAATAAATGTTATTTATTTTTCTATTTATGATATTGCTTTATTGACGTTTTAGTTCCTCTCCGTCCACATTTGTCATCGTTTATTGGTATAGAAGAAAAAGATAATGACTCCCCGTTCTGTTCACAGGACCCCCATTCCTCTTTCCAGACCAGTTTTTACATTCCAAGGAAAAATGGGTTGGCTTGGGACTGGGAGAGAAAGGAAGTACACCCATTGCGTTGTTTTTCGTTCCTTCCGGTTTTCTATAATTGTTTAACCGTTTTGTTTTTTTTTTAAATAAAGCAAGTTATTCATTCAGAGTCATGCCCAGTGTTACGATTCATATACACAGCTTTACATATTGATGCGGCATAGGTAATAGCCTAACTTGTGTGCGCGCACGTGCACACATCAGAGTGAGACATAAGGATGGATACCTTGGTGGGAAGAACAGGTTTCTTTTGGAAGTTAATTTTTCAAAAATTGCTGAGGAAAAGAAATGGGAAGTGGAGGACCTTCCAATAGATGGTTATGTAGGGAATAGGTATTCCTGGGGTCTTTCTCTTACCTAGGAAATCTTAGAAAATAAATCTTTCCTGCCTCTGTAAACAAGGTGATATTTTTTGTGGCATTCTCTCACCTAGCTGTGTGTCTAATTATACAGTAATTAGCTTGCCGTAGGATTTCCTAGATGAGTTAAGAAGTAAATTGTCAGTTTCTTGAGCACTGGGTTCTACAGAGTGTTTTTAAAATCCAACTGATTTTCATTTGTTAATTCAACAAATAAACCTGAGTCCACTGGAAACTGATTACACCCAAGAGAATTTGCCCTGGGCTACAGGAATCCACCGTGTAGTGGAAAGCACAATGGAGTGGGAGACAGATGCAGAGTTCAATTTTTTTCTGCCACTTGTCTGGACTAGGGCAAATCAGTTAATCTCCCTGAGCCTCATTTTCCCCATCAGTGAAAAGGGAGTAATAGCTACCTCACATGGTTTTGTGAAGATATGCCTTAATATCCAAATAACCCTTGAATACATGTGAAATATGATAGCAAACCTGAAAAGACTTGCACTGTACTGTTGAACAGTGCTCAATAATGTTCCAGAGAATGAACTCCTTCAGGTCTCCTTTCTTAACAGTTGTTTCTCCCTGCTCCTGAAGTGGAGCCTGGCAAAGGTATGGCTACCTGAGACTGAAGACTTAGAAGAGCCAGGAGAGGGAAAGTAGAACCCTTTAGTATCCCCATGGTAAATTTCCCCGTGAGCAACAGTTTGCTCTCATTCTCCATCAGAAATTTCTTCTGCATTGTTGTTACAATAATGAGATCTCGGTACAAATTTGATCAGACTAAAAATCCTGGATTTTAAATATTATTTCAAAGTGAACAAATCAGCCTTTAAAAATAATCTCATCAAACTACTTTTGAAATTGAGAAAACACCACAGAGATGACATGCCCAAAGCTATACAGCTCATGTGCATAGCTGAATTCAAACAAGAACCAAGTGTTCTGACTTCTCTGGAAGACTGACCCACCCTTGTGGGTCAGAGGAAGTGAGGCCAGTGTGTTGGAGGAAAGTATTCCAAGAAGAGACTGTTCAACCTATGTATTCATATATAAATACATATGTATTCGTAAACCTATGTATTCATAAATATATTCATAAATAAATACATGTTTTTATTTAGTAAAAATAAATACATGTATTTAGTAAAAATGGAATTAGTTTCATTCTGTAGACCTCAGAGAACATAATGAAGATGACATACATAAAGACATCATTCCTTTTCAGAGGGCTCAATTTAACAAAAATGAAACTTCATGTAAAAAATTGACTTGTTAATAGGTAAAGAATCTGGAATGAGCACTTGATGAAATACAACATTTGTTTGTGACTGATAATATATATTTATATAAGTTTATATATTTTATATATTTACACAAATATGTAAATTTATATAAATATATATAATGTCAAGATCACTGAAATCTGAGAGTGACATCAGCAAGATGGCTGACTAGAAGCGGCATGCAGTATTTCTCCTGTGCTGGGCTTATTTCACTTAACATCATTTTCACTAGGTTCATCCACATCGTTGCAAATGATAGGATTTCATTTTTTAATGGCTGAATAGCAATCCATTGTGTATAGATACTAAATTATTTTATCCATTCATTCCTTGATGGACACTTAAGTTGATTCCATACCTTAGCTAGTGTGAATAGTGCACCAATTAAGATGGGAGTAAAGATATCTTTTCAACATACTGATTTCCTTTCCTTTGAATATATACCCACTAGTGAAATTGCTGGAGCCTATAGTAGTTCTATTTTCAAATTTTTGAAGAATGTTTGTCATCTTCATAATCAGTGTATTAATTTACATTCCCACCAACAGTGTATAAGAGTTCTGCCTTCTCTATGTTGTTGCTAGCATTTGTTTTTTGTTTTTGTCTTTTTGGTAATAGCCACATTAGCTGAGGTGAGGTGGTACTTTATTGTGATTTCGATTTTCACTTTCCTGATGATTAGTGATGCTGAGTACTTTTTCATCTACCTGTTGGCCATTTGTACGTCTTCTTTTGCCCATTTTAAAATCAGATTATTTGGATTTTTAAATTTGTTTGTTTGCTATTGAGTTGTCTGAATTTATCATATACTCTGGATATTAACCCCTTGCCTGATGCATAGCTTTCAAAAATTTCCCCCGTTCTATAGGTTGTCTCTTCATTCTGTTGATTGTGTCCTTTGCTGTGCAGAAGCTTTTTAGTGTCATGTAATTTCATTTGTCTATTTTTTGTTTTGTTGCCTATGCTTTTGAGGTCCTATATAAATAATTCTTGGCCAGACCAATGTCATGAAGTTTTTCCCTTGTGTTTTCTTGTAGCAGTTTCACAGTTTGGGATCTTACATTTAAGTTTGTAATCCATTTTGAGTTTAACTTTTGTATGTGGTGAAAGATAGGGGTCTAGTTTCATTCTTCTGCATGTTCATATCCAGTTTTCCTAGCACCATTTATTAAAGGGATTGTCCTTTCCCAATGTGTCTTCTTGGCACCTTCATTGAAAATCAGTCGTAAATGTTTAGATCTGTTTCTCGATTGTCTATTCTGCTCCACTGGTCTATGTGTCGGTTTTTATGCCAATACCATGCTGTTTTGGTTATTACAACTTTGTAATATATTTTGAAGTGATGTAGGGTGATGCTTTCAGCTTTATCCTTTTGCCTCAAAATTGCTCTGGCTATTCAGGGTCTTCTGTGATTCTACACAAATATAAGGATTTTTTTTTTCTATTTCTGTGGGGAATGTCATTGGTATCTTGATAGGTATTGCATTCAATCTGTAGATTGCTTTGGACAGTGTGGGCATTTTAACAATATTAATTTTTCCAGTCCATGAACACAGGATATGTTTTCATTTCTTTGTGTCCTTTTCAATTTCTTTCACCAATGTTTTATAGTTTTCATTGTGGAGATGTTTCACCTCCTTGGTTGAACTTTTTCTGAGGTTTTCAAGCATCATATGTTCTCACTGATAAGTGGGAGCTAAGCTATGAGGATGCAAAGGCACAAAAATGATACAGTGGACTTTGGGGTACTTGGAGCTCGGTGAGGAATAAAAGACTACACGTTGGGTACAGTGTATACTACTTGGATGATGGTTGCACCAAAATCTCAGAAATCACCACTAAATAACTTGTTCATGTAAGGAAACACCACCTGTTCCCCAGAAACCTATTGAAATAAAAAAAATTATTCAGAGTTTAAAAATTTTATTTTTTGTAGCTATCATAAAAGGGATTGTTTACTTGTTTTTTGATTTGTATATGTTGAACTATCCTTGTATCTCTGGGATGAATCCCACTTTATCATGGTGAAGGATCTTTTCACTATGCTATTGAATTCAGTTTGCTAGTAATTTGTTGAGGATTTTTGTATTTGTGTTCTTCAGGGATATTGGCCTATAGTTTTCTTTTTTGTTGTATTTTTTTCTAATTTTGGTGTCAGGGTAATTCTGGCCTCAAAGAATGAGTTTAGAAGAATTCCCTCCCCTTCCATTTTTTGAGAATAGCTTGAGAAGAATTGGTTAGTTCTTTAAATGTTTGGTAAAATTCAGCAGTGAAACCATTAGGTCCTAGGCTTTTTTTGACGGGAGACATTTTATTACTGATTCAATCTTATTACTCATTGTTGGTCTGATTGGGTTTTCTATTTCTTCATGATTCAGTCTTAGTAGGTTGTATGTGTCCAGGAGTTAATTCATTTCTTCTAGGTTTTCCAATTCATTAACATATAAGTCATTCATAATAGTCTCTTATGATCCTTTGTGTTTCTGTGGTATGAGTTATAATGTCTTCTTTTTTATCTCTGATTTTATTTATTTGAGTCATGTATCTTTTTTTTTTCATAGTGTGTTAGTACATTTTTTGTTGCTATAACAGAAAACCACATGCTGGGTAATTTATTTACAAAAGAAATTTATTTCTGACATTTCTGGAGGCCGAGAAGTTCAAGATCAAGCAGCTCTATCTGATTAGAGTTTTTTTGTTGCATCATAACATGGTGGAGGGTATCACATGACAAGAGGGCAAGAACATGATAGCTTACATTCCTCTTTCTCTTCTTATAGAGCCACTAATCTTATTATGGGGCCCCACCCTGATGACCTCATCTAATCCTAATTACCTCCCAATAGCCCATCAAATATGAATTTAGGGGTTAATTTTCAAACACATGAAATATGGGGGACACATTCAAACCATAGTAGTTACTCTAGCTTTATGTTCATCAAATTTTTTTAATTTTTATATTTTTCTATTTATTTATTTATTTATTTTAGTCTTTTATTATTATTATTATTTTATTATTATACTTTAAGTTCTAGGGTACATGTGCATAACGTGCAGGTTTGTTACATATGTATACTTGTGCCATGTTGGTGTGCTGCACCCATCAACTCGTCAGCACCCATCAACTCGTTATTTACATCAGGTACAACTCCCAATGCAATCCCTCCCCCCTCCCCCCTCCCCCCTCCCCATGATAGGCCCCGGTGTGTGATGTTCCCTTCCCGAGTCCAAGTGATCTCATTGTTCAGTTCCCACCTATGAGTGAGAACATGCGGTGTTTGGTTTTCTGTTCTTGCGATAGTTTGCTGAGAATGATGGTTTCCAGCTGCATCCATGTCCCTACAAAGGAGACAAACTCATCCATACATTCAAAAGTCAGGAAACAACAGGTGCTGGAGAGGATGTGGAGAAACAGGAACACTTTTACACTGTTGGTAGGATTGTAAACTAGCTCAACCATTATGGAAAACAGTATGGCGATTCCTCAGGGATCTAGAACTAGAAGTACCATATGACCCAGCCATCCCATTACTGGGTATATACCCAAAGGTTTATAAATCATGCTGCTATAAAGACACATGCACACGTATGTTTTTTGTGGCACTATTCACAATAGCAAAGACTTGGAATCAACCCAAATGTCCATCAGTGACAGACTGGATTAAGAAAATGTGGAACATATACACCATGGAATACTATGCAGCCGTAAAAAAAGGATGTTCATCAATTTTTATCTTTTCAAAAAACCAACTCTTTGTTTTGTTGATCTTTTGTGTTGATTTTTTTGTCTCTATTTCACTTATTTCTGCTCCGATTTTTATTATTTCCTTTATTCTACTAATTTGGGGTTTTGTTTTTTCTCATTTTTCTAGTTCCTTGAGGTGCAATGTTAGAGTAGTTTTTTTTTTTTTTTGGAACGCTTTCCACCTTTTAGATGTAGGTATTTATTGCCATAAACTTGCCTCTTAGAACTGCTTTTGTTGTATGTATAGGTTTTGAAAAGTTGTGTTTTCATTTCCACTTATCAGAATAATTTTTAAAATTTTCTTTTTAATTTCTTCATTGATCTATTAGTCATTCAGGAGCATGTTGTTTAATTTTCATGTATTTGTACAGTTTTCAAAGTTCCTTCTGTTGATTTCTAGTTTTAGTCCATTGTCAGAAAAGATACTTAATATAATTGGTTTATATACCGTGATTACGGTATGAGAGTATTCTGAATTTGTCTGTATGCTTACTTTTGTCAGTGAGTTTTGTAGCTTCAGATGTTTTCTTGTTACATGTTAGCATCCTTTTCCTTCAGTGTGATGAACTCCCTTCAGCATTCCTTGTGAGACAGAATCATTCTATCCTGAGGCAGGCCACACTTAGAGTCCTAGGATGTTGGCCAGTAACCACCAGGAACTACTCCATAATTTCTCATGAGGTCCAGGCTGGTGAGAAGGCCTTGCTTTTAAAAGCATACCCATAAGACTAAGGAAGAATGTCTATATGTATTTTAATGACCCAGCTTGGGTTGCAATCCCAATCCTGAACCGATTCCTGCAAGAGGAAGGATTTTAGCTTTAGAACTATTGAGCCCATCTGAGTAGCTGAGTGTGTAGGTCAGCTCCTGATGAGACAAATGCTTCTTCCTTTTAGGAAGTAAGAAAGAAGAGTTGAGGTTGCTTATTAGGTAAATGTTTAAGATGAATGGCTATGCTAATTAGCCTGATATAATCACTGTACATTTTATGTATCAAAACATCACTAGGTATCCCATAAATATGTACAATTGTCATGTGTCATTTTAAAGATAAAATAAACAAAAAGATATATTAATTGATTGTAATTTATGGGCCTTATTTGAACCCCAAATCAAGCAAACTATAAATAAATAAATAAATAATATATAGTTATATTTGGCTGGGCATGGTGGCTCATGCTTGTAATTCCAGCACTTTGGGAGACCGAGGCAGGCGGATCATGAGGTCGGGAGATCAAGACCATCCTGGCTAACACAGTGAAACCCCGTCTCTACTAAAAATACAAAAAATTAGGGAGTAGTGGCGGGCGCCTGTCATCCCAGCTACTCAGGAGGCTGAGGCAGGAGAATGGTGTGCACCCGGGAGGCGGAGCTTGCAGTGAGCCGAGATCGAGCCACTGTACTCCAGCCTGGGTGACAGAGCGAGACTCCGTCTCAAAAAAATAAATAAATAAATAAAATAAATATATAGTTATATTTATCAGACAATTGGAAACTCGAATGCTGAATACAGATTGGATATTAATGAATTATTGATAACTAAATTTGGGTATGGTAATGGCATTAGAAATATGTTTTCAAAGAATGTCTTTGTCCTTTAGATATACATATAGAAATATTTATGGGAAAAATATTTAAATCTGTAGTGGATATTATGGTATGTCTCCCACATCTACTCACTCCCCTCCCAGGACTGAAGTACTCACTCCTGTAGCTACTGAGAGGTTTGGCTATTGATAGCTTATAGCTCAGATCCCCTCTGAAACTTGTTTTCTGAGCAATCCTACTTCTTTCACTTCCCCACAGGTATTGATCCCAAGAGCAACACCCAATAAACCTCCTGCATACAAAAAAGGAGAGGGAAGGGGAAGGGAAAGGGGAAGGGGAAGGGCCAGAAAAGGAGAGAGAAGAGAAGAGAAAGAAAACAAAGGCCAGAAAGACAAATCTATACTCTGCATGGCCTTTGAAATGCTTAATTTCTTTGAACTAAGGTTTTGTCTTTTCTAAAATATGGAGTATGAAGATGAGAAGGGTTAAATGAGATTGTTGCGTTTATTCAGAGCAAAATCATAGTAATAGGTAAACAGTTTTTCATTTTCAAATGTAACTTGAACACCTCCTCTCTAGCTCATGAAAATGATTGTAATTTTGCCGCATGGCCTTATGCACATCTCTCTTCAGCCTGTACAAAGGGTAGTCTACTGGGAACACGTCTGGATGAGTGCACTAAATGACAAAAACACAAAAAATTACATCTTTCCATTCTACTGGTTGTATACTTCAGAGTCCATCTGCCGTATTCCAGAGAGAGAAATAATAGTTCAGCTGATGTGTGCTTCTAAAATCCAGCCATCGCTAGGAGGTTTCATCATTTGGGGATATCAAGGCTTTGTCAAAATATCCTTATGTGACCGGACACTAGTATTTACCCTAACAGGGAAAAATCCGTATTTTATTTTATCTGGCAACAGAACAGAATGTATTTTGCAGATCGGTGACCAGTTTCTGATTTACAAAAGAATGGATATCCCTTGTCTCTGTCTGTCAGGAGGTGGTGCCTCATCTGTCAGAAATGTTCATACAGAGCTCCACACCTCCTTCTAGCTACCTGGCTCAGAGCCACCACATCTTCCTCCTTTACTTGTTCTGCTCTGGGTTTCCCTCTTCAACATCATCGTGGTTTTTTTTTTTATTATTACTATTTTTAAGTAATTCAGGTTTATAGAACAGTTGCTAAAACTGTTACTAGAACTCCCATATACCCTTCACCTATTTCCAAATATTAACATTTTACCATAACATTTTTCTCATTATCCTTTTCTATCTATAATCTATCCTTTGAAAAATGAGTTTAAACTGTACTACCATCAGATTTAATTTCCTAACACTCTACTTTTATTGCAAACAAAATTCTTCTGTATCTGACATCACCCAGAATTCTTAGCATTAAAATTTAAGATCCATTCTAGTCTCTCTCCAGTCCAACTCCTCCAACCTTATCCTCTGGGATCCCCTGTCTCCAGTATTCCTCTGCAGCAAGGAGAAGGTCCACTTCCTGTGCCATGAATGTATCACTTTACTGTATCCTGATCAAATTTGTGCTGTGTGAATTTTTCATCATGATCATAAGATGAAACATTGTTGAAACTGTATTTATACACAAGCCATTAAACTTGTAGAACTGATAAAAGAAAAAGCTAATCAACAAACGTATTTGATATAAAAATGTTATACACAGAGCGGATAGCTAAGAGTAGAGGTACTCATATAAGAAGTCTTCTCCTAATTGTAAAAGGCTCATCTAGAGGAAAACACAGTAGAAAAGCTTGGAGTTTGTGAAGCTTCTTCTGGGAGTGTCAGTCCACTATTAATCTGCCTCAAAACTCCTGCTCATTCTGCAGGTTCCAGCTCAAACAGCACCCTCCCTGGAAAGGTCCCTCCCACCCCAAGTCTCCGAGGTAAGGATTCTTCCCCTTTGGGCCCATCAGACTGTATATAATCCTATTGTACAACTGTCCTATTATAATTGTTAGTCTGCCTTAGTAGACTGTAAGTTCCTTGAGGGCAGGGATCATGCCTTTTGTCTTCTTATTCCCAGCGCAGTGCATGATGCATAGAAGTCACTCAATAAATATTTGGCGAAGTTAGTCACTTTCTGCTGCTCAGACCAGGCTGCCATTCTTCCTGCCTGGTGCATTAATTTTGACGCAGATCATTTGGTTGGCCTGCAAACCGTGTCAAAATGTCAACTACTTTTTCAGGTAAGACAGTGTACTTGATGGTAGCTTACCTGAATTGCATGCATCACATCTTGCAGGAAACATGTCTCTGAAAGGATCATCTTAGAAGATCCAAACTTGTAAAATGATAACAGCCTGAGAGGTCCTGTTTTGACTTGTATATACACCTTCTGTACATATTAATAATAATTTTCTGAATATCAATTCCTATGTGTAAAATGCTTCCACAAACTGTACACCTTTTGATCCCAGCAGTAACCCTTTGTCAGGTATAGACACTATTATTATTGTTTGCTCTGTTTTACAGAATACGAACTTTAATAAACTGCTCATGCTAACCCAGGTAGTGAGTGAAGGAGCTGAGAATCAATCCCAGGTCTTCTGGTTCTTCTGGTCCCAGTTGAACTGTAAGCTCCTTGAATCAGGGTGCATTTCTTACACCTCTTTATGTATTCCTGCTAATACCCTCTAACCAAGCTGTATGTGTAGGAGGTAGGCCTGCCATGAATATAGATGAAATGCATCAGTGTTGGGCAATTGGTCATCAAATAAAAAATGGACAAAATGGAGAAAGATCACCTGGAGCTAGCTTCAGGTAGTCGGCTAGAAGTGAGAGGACACTCAGGCCAACCTAGAGTTCTATCATCTCTAACTCCCTTCCCCATTTTTCTTCTACCTTAACCCATATTCCATAAGATGTTCAAAGGGTGTCAGTCCCTACACTGACAGTAGACGGTCACAAATTTCTACTACTCTATGTAAAATTTTTTATAGGAAGTCCTTATTTCCAAAAATCTCCTAACTAAAAAAAAAAAAAGACACATTTGAAAACCCAGACTTGATGTGGTCAATGATATGGGGGAAAAAGGAGAAGGACAGGATTAAAGTTCGTATTTTGCCTTTGGTTTTGGCTTACTGAATAATTAATAAATATATGACTAGATTATATGCCTGCATAATTTTAACAGCTCATAGGAGAGAATTAGACATAGTGTAATTTAGGAGGAAATAATGGCACAAAGAGACTCTGATTGCTTCTAAAGGGATGCTTATTTCCACTTACTATCTATTGTAGTTTAGTTACATTTTTCTGTTCAGGTTAAATTAGAACCATTCTGGATTTCTCTCATCATCACTCTAGAATCTGTCGGTGGGATTTTGGGGCCAGCCCTCACTCGAGTGAACTGTGCTATCAGCTGTCTCCTGCAGGCAGTGAATCCGCAGAAGAGAAGTCAGCCTCTTCAGAGGTGGGCAAAGCCTGGTGAGTAATACAGAAACGTGACTACGAGTACTGTGGTAGGATGGTGGGACCCACGGCAATGCTTTTCTTTATTCATAATTTTGTTTTCAAAGCTGAGTTTCCAATTGAAAAAACAATCAAAACACTGTACTTGATTTTATAGAGATTGTTTTAGAATCGGAAAGAATTATCCTTGGGCAAGGCGCTTAATCTTGCTAAATCTTAGCTCTATTTACATCATAGGATTATTTTACAATCAAAAGAGGTCTGTCTTTAATAAAGACTGGAAACTCGGTGGAGGCAGCCTGGGAGTAACTGGGAGCTGTCAGGGGTCTACGCTAGTGCAGGGAAACAGGCAAAGGAAAGGGTGAGGCAGGCGAACTCTGACAAGAATCCATCTGTGTGTATTTGGCACTAGTAATAGTAATGATATGATGTTGGGGTTGATAACTAACATTTATTGCATGTTTACTATTAAGGTATCATGGTGAGGATTTTATATGTACCAAATTTGTTTATTTATTTATCATAATCTTTTACCTGGGAGGGAAGTACAAAAAGAAAACCGAAACTCAGAAATAAGCCTAGATTTTCAAGCTAAGCAATTGCAGAGCTGCTCATGTAACCCAGGTTGTATAAGGTAGTGGTTAAGAGCATGGATTTTGAAATCCAATTGTTTTTTCTTTACTTATGAGCCATGTGACCTTCAGGGGTTTACTTTTTTCTCTGTGCCTCTGTTTCCTCATTTTGGAATCGGGATGTAATATCATCTATTTTGGGGAGTTCTTCTAAGAATTATACAAATTATTATGTAAAATTCTGGCCCATTCCAAGCCTTTCAACATATATCAAACACCTGGTCAAGTTGTTTCCATGATACCAGAAGGGACATCTGGAGAATTCAGAATCTGAGTGGGGCCCCATTCTTAGCTGGATGTCTAGAAACCAGGGTCTTCTGGCTGACTTTGCCTGAGGGGGATTGTGTCCTGGCTCCTGACCCCATCCCAGTGTTGACCCCATTCTCTGAATCAGATCATTCTGAATTTGCCTTGCCTGATCTCGACCTTATATGAGGTCCCAAGGCTAATTCAGCACATCCTCTCAATGCCCTGGCCCTGGAGAGATGGCCTGTGCCAGGGATTGCAAGTCTCAATTATGTGAATGTTCCTACCTCTGGGAGAACAGAATGTGAGGAGAGGGCCTCTGTGTGAGCCCCAGGTCTTTGCATCAGTACGATGGGCCGCTGAGTGCTGGCGGAAGGTTGTGGAGCAATGCTGGGAAAGGAGAGGTTGTTGCTGGAGAGAGCCTAGGAGCCAGGTGAGGGGCAGATTCTACTCTATGGAAGGGCGTGATTAACAGGTAACGGACCTTCAGCCCTTTGAGATGTCCTGGGCTGTGCCCGTCCTCAAAGCAAGGAGAGAAGAATTCGTAATGGGGGAACTCATACACTGGTGTGAGCTAATTTCTCCCCAGAATCTTGGCAAGGAGGTCTTGGACTCTGTCCCATGTGACAAAGGCCAAAGATTTGCCTCTGGAATTGAGGTCCTCTGGAAGAGAGAAAAAGGACAGTGCTGGGGTGTCTCTTGGCTCCAGAGCAGAACCACTCGTGGCTTTGCAGGATCAGGCTTACAACTTATGTTACTCCCTCTGCCAGGTGGGAAGCCTATACTGAGGCCTGTCAAAACCACCTGCGGCTGAAGGCCTTCTGCGGTAGGTACCTTTTGGGATAGGCTGCAGGCTTCCCAGTAAGCAGGGGAGGGGAGGCCAAGTTGCAGCTGATGGGTGCAGCCCATATCCACAGCTGCATGGGAGCAAAGACAGGCAAGAGGGCAAGGGACTCAAGGTCATTGGCAAAGGAGTGGTTGGTGCGAGTGGACAGGGAAGCGAAAAGAGGAGGGGCTGGCTGCCAGAACAGGTCCATGCCCCAGTGTCTCAGAGCAACTGTCAAACAGTATCATTGGAATCAGGGATGAGAACAGGAAGGATAAGAGTATAACATTATTAATCAGTGCATTCTAAGTGCAAGGCATTGTTCTAAGTGTTTTACATCTATTAAGACATTTGATCCTCGTGGTAGCCTATTACTATTCCTACTTTGCAGATGAATAAAGTAAGCGACAGAAAGGTCTAGTGTTGCCAAGATCATTCGACAATTAGTGAGGGGTGGCTGGGCGCAGTGGCTCACACCTGTAATCCCAGCACTTTGGGAGGCCGAGGCGGACAGATCACGAGGTCAGGAGATCGAGACCGTCCTGGTTAACATGGTGAAACCCCGCTTCTACTAAAAATACAAAAAATTAGCTGGGCGTGGTGGTGACTGCCTGTAGTCCCAGCTACTCGGGAGGCTGAGGCAGGAGAATGGCATGAACCTAGGAGGCAGGGCGTACAGTGAGCCAAGACGGCGCCACTGCACTCCAGCCTGGGTGACCGAGTGAGACTCCATCTCAAAAACAAAACAAAACAAAACAAAATCAAAAAACACACACAAAAAAATGAAGAACAAAAAAACAATTAGTGAGGGGTTAGAACTTGGATTTGAACCCAGGCAGGCTGGCTGCAGAGATCAAGTTCTTAACACTTTTTATCCCCTGTAGAAGACTCCAGGCATGAGAGCTGAGGTGCCTGCTGCAGGCAGAGACGGGTGGAGGTGGGGGTTTGAGGAACAGTGGGATGGTGGAGTAGGAAGGATATTAAAAACAAACTTCACTCATCTCACAATTTTTTCCTAGGCATTAGCCTGAAAATGTAAATTGTGCATTAAATCAAGGCTTAGAGAAAATGTCCTAATGCAGTTTACTATGAGGTTTTAGTGCTATATAACTATACCAGGAATCAAATACATCTGCCCATGTCCCAGAAATTTTCTCCAAAGATGGATATTATAAGGATGCTGTTAAAAAATAAAATAGTAAGTACATTTTCCCTGAGAAAGGGAACAAATACAAATAACTTGTAAGGCAACTAACTTGAGATAAAAGCAGAGGAAAATTGAAGAGCTGTGAATGGAACATCTGATGTGGCTTTGTTTCCATACAGATCATGTGACAGGAAACTCCAACAGCCTAATCAGTTCTGTTCTTTGTGTTTCCACTCACCATTATGTGGTCAGGGTCATGATACCGCTTATGTTCCAATGAACAGAAATCCAGAAAGGGAAAGGATCTGGTGAGGCTGGTTGGAGGACAGGAGGGAGGTCTACTGATATTCTGCAGCTGTTTGTCCAGACTGTGTTTTCCTTGTAAAACAGGCCACTCTGGGGTGCTTCCTCTTCTCAAGAGGAGAGAATATTAATGGAGCATTAGAGAAGGTTTAGGGAGCACTTACTGTGTAAGTTCTTCAAGACACTTATAATCTTATGAAAGAGAAAGACATGTCTAAAAAGCAGGACAAAGTGAAAGATGCCCAACAGAGGCAGATGCAAAGATGAAACTCTGATTAGATCTAGCTTTCAAGGGCCCCCTTACGGACGGGGCAGACCCTGCTGTTCTTACCATCTGCTTTCTCTCTCCTGGTTCCCTGGGATCCTCCCTGATGAAGTCCGGCTCGCAAGTGGCTTTCCTTTTGCACACTTCAAGGGCTCCATGAGGGAAGATGGTTCAGGTGGATAATATGATTTTTATAGAGATAAACCCAGAGGTGTGGGCCTAATGCTTAGGTGGTGAAGCCTGGACAGATGGAATGGTCCAGGGGTAACGTGCAAGTCCCTAGAGACTGGGTCCGGGACCAAGATTGAGGATCCAAGAAAAGAGGTTGCAGTCCTGTAGGAAGGCTGGCTAAATGGGGACTGTGGAAGACACGTTCAATGTTGAGCCATAGGGAACAAGGGAAGAAGGCACACAGTGAAGAGGAGGGATGGGGTAAGGCTGGTGTTGGATGAGTGTCCACAGCACAGTCGCCCTGGGCCTGCCTTCCTATCTCCTCCCTGCCTCCTCAAGATCTGTTCCCAAAGGCTTAGCTGGAACCAAACATTTGCAAAATGGGTTATGTTTTTACCTCTTCCTAACTTTATGCTTTCTGACATGCTTTATCATTTTCATTGGTCCTCAATTGTGAGTGTTTTCACAAACTTTAGTGTTCACTAACTTTGTCTATTTCATCCTGTCCTCCCCAAGCCTCATTCTTTCAGCTCACACATATACACTCTTAAATATAAAGGGCAAAGTTTTTGTTTAAAGAAACACTCCAAACATTTCTACTTATAATTTTTAATGGATTTGCCTACTATTTGTGGGAAGGCAGAGTGAAATCAGGCCATCTGTGTTCCGTTAAGACTCATCCACTTCATACTAGGGTGACTTCAGGCAACTTATTTAAATTCAATCAGCCTCAGTTTTCCCATTTGCAAAGCAGGGCTGATAATAATGAAACTCACCTTACTTAGAGTTGCACTAGGAATCAGAGATAATATCTGCAAAGACCCTGGCCTGATGCCTGGTAATGGCTTGGTCCAGGCACCTCTTCATTGGAAAGAGGAGTGAAAGTAGATAGAGGTGGAAATTCTTAAACTGAGATTAAATTCTGAATTCAGTATGTTTCAATATGGAATTACCAAGTTACCTTAGACCCAAAACATATATACACACACAGGAATCCCGCCAGACAGAAAGCTTTTGTGATATCTAAAATCAAATAATGGATAACTATTCATATTGTCTTAAAAGAGGTCATTTCTGTGCTTTTCAAAACTCTGAAAGCAACCCATAGCACAGTCCTGGGAATGTGTCACTCTTATATCGTGAGAATTGGCTTAGAACTTACACAGCTTGCAAGCCTTTCCTGTTTGGGGGGAAATTTAATATTTCATGGGTTGTTGGAGTGAGAATCAAAATAAGCTTAGTTTTCATTGTGAAATGAGTTCCTGTTTTCTGTGTGTCTTAATGCATTGCAATCTAATTCTCGTGAGCTCAGGATTCTTGCCTTGTCTTGCTTTTTACTGTATCCCCAGTCTCTAGAACAGTACTTGGCACACAGTAGGACTCAATAAATATTTCCAAAGTAAAAAATGTATAATCATATTATTTCCAGTAAATTGTTTAAGGAGGCAAGTAGACCTATGTTTATATCTATGTTATCTGCATATCCTTTCTTTCTGGATTTCTGACTACATCGGTAATTAAACAACATGTGAATAGATGAATGCCCCCTCTTGGGGCCTACGTGGAAAGATCACAATGGCTGAAGGAGGAGTGCCAGCCTGTGGACTTGGGGGAGGCAACTATGTGTAACATGCTCCAAGAGGCATGAGAAATTGCCTGAGAATTCCTCCACGGCACCCTGAAAGTGGCTCAGAGGGGACTGAGAATGAGCTGGCCCATCCAGAAAAGCTTGGCATCAGAACCAGGAAGAAGCAGATGGGGGCCCAGTGACCAGAGGCCATGGCAGGATATGAGCATCAACAATGAGGCCAGTTCATAGGCACAGGGACCAGGTGAAGGCCACTAAGCCACTGCTCAGCAGAGCCAGTCACCCCAGGCAATGGGTCTTGGTCCAGCATCTCCTCATTGGAAAGAAGAGTGAAAGTAGATAGAGGTGGAAACTCTTGAACTCACTGAGTTTAAATTCTAAATTCACTATATTTAAATATGGAATTACTGAGTTACCTTAGACCACCCTCCCCACACACATGCACACACACACACACAGACACACACACACTTTACCCAGGAATCTCACCAGACAGAAAGGTTTTATGATATCTAAAATCAAGTGCTTAAAATCACGTGATTTCAAAAATAACATGAGTAACAAAACAAAATCTTAAACATCTGGTCTCTAAAAATCTTTGTAAATTGGTTTTCTCTGGCAGCTATAAAGGTCACAGTTGATTTAATAAGTAATTATTTATCAGAAATGCAACTGCTTGTCAGAATCATGACCAGGTTGCACTGTGGTCTGAGTTGGCAGTTTCTGGAGAAGCAGGTGGCCGAGGTGAAAACCTAGCCAGCATCCGGCTTTGTTCTCAGTGGGGTGTTACAACTTTGAGGGCAGTGACTTGCAGCTGCTGCAGGTGATACTTCAAGCAGGTTCATGATGCTCACATGGGTGACACTCAGAGACCCTTGGCTCTCAATGGCTGTTGTACCTTATGATTTTGATTGCCCTGGGTTTTCCACAAGCACCATAAGATGGATCATGCAGGTGTAGGCAGAGATTATCAACTTGGGATCTGGGTTGAGGGACACTCAGAAGTTCAGGAGGACATGTACATGGTATGAATAAGAGACTGGGGGTGGGGAAAACTTCTAGACCTCAGAGTGGGATGGACAATACGCAAGGAATAGGCCCTAGCCATCAGTGGAAATCCAGTTATCAGACCTTGGACTAACCTCACTGCTAAGCAGACTAGATGCTGAGCCTCACTATGTATGGCTGGTTTGTTAAATACTTTTGCATCAGATCAAGAGGGGCCTGAGAACTGGGAAAAGGGCAACACTGCTGGGGCAGATTCTGGATGCCTTGACCAGGAAGCAGACTGGGTTGGAGGGTCCATACAAGCGTCTGCTGCCTTGAATTGCAATGTAACAGTGTGATAAGGGTCCCACATGCCTCTGTATCCTATCACTACAACTAGACTGAAAGGCAGGCCCATGCTGCATGCTTCTGCCCATCAAGCACACCACCTGACCTTTTGTTGATGCTCAATAAATACATGTTATGCATTGATGGGTCTTGGTTCCCTCAGTTTTCCAAAAAAGATAAAAAGTCCCTTTCTAGGTAGTTTGATGTATGAAAAAAAGTTATTATCCTGGTTCCCTGCATGTGAGAATCAAAATAAGTTCTGGTTTTGTTGTGAAATGTGATCCTGCTTTTGTATGTCATGATGCATTAGAATGTAAATGCATTTCCTATGCATTTTCCAGCAAGGAAAATGATAAGAGAAGAATCATGGAGCTGGAAGCACGATCTAGGGGGTCTCACTGGGGAGGGAAGATGTATGGGATCAGGGGTCATGGTCAAGTCAGGAAGCATGAGGAGCATTGTAGAGATGTTCTTGCTATTCCCTGCCTCAGACTCCCATGGGTTTGGATTTCTCTGGAAGATGGACCTAAAGGTAGAGCTGGACTCTGGGCTTTGCACCACCTCTCAGGCCACCAACATTTATAGTCATGCATATGCACACTTCAGGTTTTGCTCACCAAATACTCCATGTCCTCTGTTCCTAGAAACCTTATGCTCAAGGAACCCCTGTCTTCACCTGAATCTGCCTCTTGAACTCCTGAGTCCCACCAGTACCCAGGATGCATAGGACCAGGCCCGGGTCTCCTTCTTGGTTGTCCATGGTTGTCATTGTGGGGGAGGGCTGGACTTTGGCTTGGCATGATTCAGAGATAATGGGAGAGAAGTAGAGACTCTTCATTTGTACCTAGGAAGGCCAAAGGGCGTGGTCCTGGCCTCCACTCTGAAGCTCTGTGGAGGTCACAGGCAGGAGGTCCTGAGCAGCAGGAGGATGTCAGGAAGAGCTATGGGCACCCAAGTGCTAGAGGCAGAAGGAATCTGAGAAGGGATGTAGATCCAAAGGGGACCCTGAGGCCAGAACAAAATCAGGGTGAGGGTGGAAAAGGAGAGGGGAATTAGTCAGGTGGATTGGTTCAATTCAAAGGCATAAAGTCCTGAGAGACGCCAAAGCTCTTGCAAGATCACAGTTCACTTTTGAAGTAGCTATGTCCTAGGAAGGTAGAAAGAGCCTATATGAAAGTTCCAGTGGAGAATCTGAAGAAACAGCTGAGATTCACACCTGCATAGCTCTTTACTCTTCGGAGCCTACATGTTATTACAGTGATGACACCTGTCTATGCCTGGTGTGGCAACATGGAAAGAGTCCTAGCTAGGATCTGAGGGGACCCTGGGCTCTACACCGGAAAGACACTTAACTCTCTAAGCCTCAGTATACTTATCTTTAAAACAGGACAATAACAATGCCCCAAATGTGCTTGTGAGAATGGATGAAATAATGTATTTAAAGATATATTTTTTAGAAGCTCAAGAGCCAAAACCATTTGAGAGAATGAGTCATAATTCTTTATTTCTTTAGCTGCAGGAGAAGTTGTTATGCACTGAAAATGTGCCAAAAACACTGATATCTTAAATTTATTTCACATTTTTTTTTTCTCTTTTGCTTCAAATAATAGGGGACTCTGAAGCCAAGTTGAGAAAGCTAAAGGAAGACATCAATAAAACATCTGCTGGGCCAGGCATGGTGGCTCACACCTGTAATCCTAGCACTTTGGGAGGCCGAGGTGGGTGGATCACCTGAGGTCGGGAGTACAAGACAAGCCTGGGCAACATGGTGAAACCCCGTCTCTCCTAAAAATACAAAAATTAGCCTGGCATGGTGGCACGAGCTTGTAATCCCAGCTACTAGGGAAGCTGAGGCAAGGGAATTGCTTGAACCCGGAGGTGGGGATTGCAGTGAGCCAGGATTGCACCAGTGCACTTCAACCTGGGCTGCAGAGTGAGACTCCAGCTCAAAAAAATAAATAAATAAAAATAAAAATAAATAAATAAAATGTCTGCTAGACTGTGAGCAGAACCTAGTCTCCTGATAAGATATTTACATTTCCACTTACTGTTGATACTAAGAGTAAATACTGATGTAAGACTGGACATTAAATAGACAGAAAAGGCTTACCGGGTCTTGATAACAGGCTCCTTGAACTACATTTCTTAACCACCTGTATTTCTGCTTACCCAGAAAAACAAGAGCGCTGTTGCTATTGGATTTTGCTAAATTCCCTTGATAATCCTATCACAATTTCACTTCTTTTAGTGCTTTGTAAATACAATAGTATCTTCATGGGATATTTTGAATTACAAATGTTTTAAAGAATTCTGATGACATAGTTGCACAGTGATATTAATAGGGTGGCCTTGTTTCCAAGTGGAGTTTTGTGACTGAATAGGGGTTCCAGGGTTTCCTCATAAATTGTCAAAATGCTAAAAACAGTGAAAGGAGATGTCTACTAATTAAAATAAAAATAGTTCCTAAAGAGCTGGGTTCACCTGAATGACAAAAGTTTTTAAAGGTGACACCAGGGGGAGAGCTGATAAAAGCAACAGGAGTCCTAGGACAATTTTAAAGAATTAAGATAGCAGTAGTGGATATGGTATCTGGTAGAAAAGCTTCAGAATTGGAGTTGGAAGTTTCAGGGTCTCCAGATGTAAACAATATGCCTATATTTGTACAATTTTATCAGACAAACTTACTGAAATTATTTTAGTATGAAGACTATGCTAACTTTTCAGACAGTTAGAAACCCAAAAGGAGAAGCCACAATCCTACCACCTGTTCACAACTGTTAAAATCTTTTCACATTCTCTGCCACCTTTGTCTATGCAGGAGACCGGAATAGGCTGCCCCCAGATATGAAGGATTATTGAGCTGAAGACAATCAAGAAGTAGGTGCAGGAAAACTCTCTTCTCTCTCTCTATTTGCCTAAGAGCAGGACATAGATTTCCGAAGAAGGTGTCCTGCCCCATCTTCTACCAAGGAGAATGAAGGTTAACCACTGCAGACAGCTTTAGATGCGTCTCGCTTCTCTGCCTGGAGATGGTACCAGAGGAAGCTACATGAACAAGCTTTGCTAAGTACCCTTTATCTGTGTTAAATTAAGTCTAGCCTAATGCCGCCTCCTTACATATTCTAAGTTCAATGTACAGGCTGAACTCCATACTCAGTGAACCATAACCTAACTGGGTCTGTGAACCTAACTGAATGTAATCTACTCTTAGGCCAATCACTGAGTTTCAGTCAATGAAAGACAGCCAACTGTTCAAACCGTATTTAAAAAAAAAAAAAAAAAAAAAAAAGCAAACACCAAGCAGTAACCAATTCAGCTGTTTCTGTACCTCATTTCTGTCTTCTGTACATCACTTTCCTTTTTCTGCCCATAAATCTTTTTCTACCACGAGGCAGGCCAGAGTCTCTCTGAAACCTGTTTTGGTTTGAGGGTTGCTCAATTCACGAATCATTCTTCGCTCAATTAAACTCTGTGAAATTTAATTTGTCTAAGTTTTTTTTTTAACATCTGCCAGCTATTTGCTTTCCTCCAAGTTACTGCCTGTAGAGACTCAAAGTCCTTTCCTTTGTCTTATCTTATCACTTCTCTAAAATTTTATTGTTCTTTGTTGAAGATGCTATGTAAGCTGAATTTGAAGCCCATTCTTTGAGAACTTCTCATTTCCTGGGTGTCTCCCATGTATATATGAAACATACATGCTCATAAACTTTGGTTTATTTTTCTCTTATTAATCTGTCTTTTGCAACAAGGGTTCTTTTCAACTAAGAACCTCTGGGGGTACTTATTTTGCCCTTATATATATTCAGTTACTTTTCAAAGTTACAACCACAGACTTCGTACAATGTTATGCGTTTTCGTATTGTTACAGTCTTTATAATCAAGTGGGGGAGTTTTTTGTTCACTTTTTTCTTTTTAAAGAGAGGGTCTTTCTCCCCCAGGCTAGAGTGCAGTGGTGTGGTAATAGCTCACTGCAGCCTTTCACACCTGGCCTCAAGCAATCTTCCTGCCTCAGCTTCCCGAAGCACTGGGGTTGCAGGTGTGAGCCACTCTGGCTGGCCATAATCCTGGCTTTTAATGCACATATTTGGCTTTCTTGCTTTCTTCACTGGCATCTTCCTCTTGTCCCACAACATATTATTCAGAATTCTTCTTTGTTACAAAAAAAGTCTTTCTTAGCTCTTTATTTTAAATAGAAAGATTCTATCTATATTGCCAAGTGAAAAAAAGCAAGGCTCAGAGGGGAAAAAATGTGTGTGGAATGATACTTGCCCCTTAGAAGTCAGGTATCTTCTTTGATTAGAGCAAGTATTGATTTTTGAGACTCCTCTAGTTAGGAAAGGTTGTCATTCTACCAACAGCAATGCTTTTGTGATCTTTTTAGCAATTCTTTGGCAGCTTTCTCTTTCCCCCAGGAACTCTTGTCTTCTCTATATCTCTTAATCTAATAAAAAATTATTTTCATGTTTTGCCTTAGGAGTCAGCTCTGTGAAGTTGTAGCTGATTTTCTAGTTCAACATCTAATAGCTACCCATGTAAAGGACTCAAGGAAGGATTGATACACACCTTAGACCTGAACCTACCTAGAACTCAGGCTTAGTACTATACTTCTATATACCAAATGGCTCCCATGGAAGCGACTGGTCTGCCTGAGTTCCTTTAGCCCTCTGAATTAATCTAAACTATCTGAGGCACGATAATATTGTGCATTTTTATTTCTGCATCATATTAGCAGACCAGTGTTTCTTAAGCAAAAAAGCAGACATGATTAAAGTATTTTAACTAGGTCCCTCTACCTTTCAGATAAAGGACTGTCAGAACTTGATGGAATCAACCAGGCGGTTGCTTCACTTTTCTAAACCATGTCTTCAGCTGTGCCATTCACTCCTTCCTTCCCCCTTTAGGGCAGTCAAAGTTCTTGCTCTCAACTGTCTTCCCTCTTTTTGGCAATATGTAGTTCAGCACTCTGAACACTAGCCTGGTACTCAATAAATAGTAGGTATTCAATAAATGTATCAAGTGAATGGATGAAAAGAATGAATTCTTACAAAGCAAATTACTGAGATGCTATAGAAAGTGTTTCATATCAGACTTCCTTTAAGTCCTGTAATGTTGTAAGGTAGGTATTATTGTCCCCATTTTACAGAGGAACAAATGAAGGCTCAGGGAACAAAGTGACTTTTTTCAGGTTTACCTATCCACTTGTGGTAGCCTGTATAATCCGCCCCTGCAAACCCCCACCAGTGATATCCACATCCTAATATCTAGAACCCACAGATAGGTTACCTTATGTGGCAAAAGGAGTTTTGCAGATGTGGTAAATTAAGGCTGTTGAGATGGGAAGATTATCCTGGATTATTGGGGTGAGCTCAGTGCAATCACGAGGGTTCTCATAGAAGTGGGGCAGAGGGGTCAGCTGGATAAAGGAAGACAAGGTGACAACAAATGCTGAGGGGAAGGAATGAATGCAAGTGGCCTTCAGAAACTGGAACAGGCAAGGATAATGGATTGCTCCCCGCAGCTGTCAAGCGGAATGCAGTCCTGCCCATGTCTTGACTGCAGCCTGGAAAAACCACTTCGGACTTCTGACCTCCAGAATGGTGAGACAGCTACTCTGTAACAAATTTTTGTTGTTGTAAGCCACTAAATTTGCGGTCATTTGTTACAGCAGCTACAGAGAGAACTAGTATACTCCTATAACTGGTATTTGAAAGGGCAGGACTCATAAGAACAACCTTACAGCAAGTTAATCTTTATTTTACCACCGCCTCTTCACTCCTGCTGTGGGGCTGGCTCTTCCCTGACTTCATCTCAGGCAGACCTCATAGCTTCTCCTGTGTATAATAATAAAAGTGTCCAGTTGGCCAGGCGCGGTGGCTTGTGCCTGTAATCCCAGCACTTTGGGAGGCCAAGGTGGGTGGATTACTTGAAGTCAGGAGTTTGAGACCAGCCTGACCAATATGGTGAAACCCCGTCTCTACTAAAAATACAAAAATTAGCCGGGCATGGTGACCGGTGCCTGTAGTCCCAGCTGCTTGAGAGGCTGAGACAGAAGAATTGCTTGAACCTGGGAGGCAGAGATAGCAATGAGCCAAGATCACGCCACTGCACTCCAGCCTGGGCAATAGAGTGAGACTCCGTCTCAAAAAATAAAATAAAATAAAAGTTCCCAGGTACTTTCATCCTCAGAATAGTCTCACATCAATAATTAATATGTACAGTGCTATGTAATTTAATTTTTAAAAAAAAACAGAAAAATCCCTAAACTTCAATCATAAAGCATCTCCCTTTCTCCAGCCAAGGACCTACAGTGGGAGCAACACTGCTGTGGTCCACTTTGGCTCAGCAATTTGGCTGTTATCTTTCTCTCCTGATTTCTTGGAAGGCCAGATGACAACTCGGTTTCAGCTTGGTGATGTGGGACTTTAGCATGGGTGACTCCATATTGGTTTTTAGTCTGATCTGTTGGGGCCTAGTGCAAGAGCTTAGTCCAAAACAATGGCCTCCTGCAATTTTTATTTAACATGAATAATCTGAACACCATTTTTGACAACCAAGGAGGAAAACAAAATAAAACCAAGTTGCACTGGGAGATAAACCACAAATAATAAACTCACCATTTCTGCTTCTGGTGTCCGAAATAAGCAAGCCGTTAGCCTCTCCAGTAAAGCTAGGTCTCCAGCCTCTGTAACTCCTTCCTTTCCTAATGGGGTTGGGGGTGTTATTTGATTCTTACCTGACTCTAACAAAAACCTTTATCCTGGCTTTTGTAATGCTGACAGCTGACCATATGTTATGACTTTTGAGGATGTGATAACCATATGAGAAAATCCACCAGAACAGGCTAATGTAAACTAGCTAACCTTGCTAAAGTTAAAGGATTTTCCCTTTAAATATCTATTATAGACTACTTATGTATGTATGTATGTATGTATGTATTTACTTATTTGTAAGCCAAGCTGTCTGAAGTCTAACTCCCTTGAGCTCTTTTGAAAGTAAATTTCTTTTCTTTCCTAAGTGCTTTTGTCTCTGAACCTTCAGTTCTCAAATCCTGCATAGGCAGTCTGGTATTTCCCTTCGGTATGTGGGAGTGATGGGCACTTACTGTTTTGGAGTCTTCGGCCAAAACAGGCTGCAATCATTACCTTGTCAGTGCTGACTCACAAGTCAGGTGCGGAACTGGGATTCAAGGCCAGGAAGCTTGAAGCAAGTTCCATTTCTACCACAGCGTGGTTCCCTGGTTGTCCTGAAGTTAAAAGCCCCCCGAGTTTCTCTTCTCAGTCTAATGGTGTTTAAACTCTCATCTCTTCTGGTGTGATGGAAAGTATTCTCACCAATGCCTTCATTTCCCCTAGGTGACCTCAGGGAAGGAGGCTGGTTGTGGGAGGAGGCTCTCCCAGTGTCTGTATAATCCTGGCATGAGTGTTGACATGGAAGACATTTAATTCTGGAAAGAAAAGTAAGTCATAATTAACCTTGTTTTACAAATGAGTTTTAGCTCAGTGGTTAACTATGAGATCATTCAATGATCAGATCCTATCTGGGTTCCAATCTCTGTAATTCCTTCTTCTTCCGTAGCTGGTGGGTGGGGTGGGGGTGTCACTTGATTCTTACCCACAGATAAGAATCACCCACTCCTAATGACCTGGTCCAATCTAGGTGGACATAGTTGGTCTTCAATAGCTTCAGCCCTGCATTCTGGGCATTGAGATTTCTTTGCTGAGAAAGTGCCTTCCCCCTCTGGTACTTTCTGTTCTTATCACTGAACTTTGACCTTGGACTGCTGAACCCCTCTTTTAGTGACCTGCCCAGATTCCTGTTGTCTTCAAGGGGCTCTGACCCAGAACTTGAGGAGAGACCTCTTTTGCCTGTCTCAGATTTGGGCCTCCAACTCCCCAGGCTCTGCTTACTGGTTGGGATGCCCTGAGAGTTTCACATGAGCATCCTCACAAGTCCTCCACTGCCAACATGTGCCTGGGCTGTGTCAGGCGAACAGCATGCCTGCTTACCAGACGATGACCAGACGATGCCTCCCTTCAGTGCTCAGGGGGATGTTCTCACAGGTTGTGCCCTGCTGGGTCCTGGGATCTGACAAGAGGCCTTTTTCTGAGGTGTTTATTGCAAGTGTCTCCAAGACTTTTTAACTACAGAGACATTAAGAACAAGACAAAACAAATAACAACCACCACCACCACCACCACGAAAACCCAGAGCCCAAGAAAAAAGCAGTGAGCTTCCTAGTTGCCCAGTAGGGCAACTGATTTCTATTCTACTTTGCTCCCCGTTGATTTTTTAAAAATTGTTTTCTTCTCTAGTGACTTGTTGCTACCACAGCTTCAATGAGGAGATAGGACAGTCCCCATTACAAAGGGTAACTTAAAGGAATTATCTGCATTGCGCATACAGATTTGCTCTTGCAGCTGTGGGCTGGAGGGAGCAGGGCACCTTCAAGATGATGCACAGTAAAAAGGGGCAAATAGAACTGCCCCTGCCCAGAAGGGGCATGTAGGGGAATGTAGTGAACTGGGGCCAACCACCTAGCGCCTCCTTTTCCAGGATAGGTGCTGTCACACCGCTGCCTGCTTCACGTTGCACATCAGCTCTGGCAGTTTTTAGTTTGGGCTCTCCTCTGTTCACTCCAAGACATCTCCTGTTTAGCTACCTGTCTCAATACCGGCTTCGCACCTAGCCAAGTTCCCCTGGTCTCCTGTTATTCGCAATGCACCTCACTGTGTCTCTGGCCCACCTGCTCCATGCACCCTCATCCTGTTGGGCCTGACTTGGGGAATCATGAGCATAATTGATATAAGCATAATATTTGAGCAAGGTGACTGAAGTGGCAGTTTATCTGTCCTCATGATTCTCATAATTTACAAACACACAAAAAATGTGTTTAGGATCAGTGGTGCAGTAGGCTCTGTGCGGTCTCCTGAGTCATTCACAGACTGATGAGGGCTCTGAATTTCCTAGGGGAAATGAACCTGGCAGCAGTTTGTAAAGAAATGATTGCCATTCAGTGTGATAAGCTGCTGTCAGGTTCATTGATACAAAATGATATTGATCTTAGGGCGGTCTTGTCCCCAGGTGAGGCAATGTATGATGTCAGAACTTTGTTAAGTACTTTGTCTTATTCAGTATGAGTTTCTTAAAGTGGAATTTGCACCATGAGGGGTGTGTGTGTGTGTGTGTGTGTGCATATGCTCACTAACACCTGTCTCCTGAGACTTCTCAAAACCATCTATCCTTTCTGTGATGCCAAATGTAAGGCCAAGCCCACAGAGTTTACTCAGAGGTCTGAAATTCAGTTCCAGGCTCTTCTAGATAATCTTAGAAAAGCCATTTAAATTATCTGAGCTTGAGTTTCCTCATCTTTGAATTGAAGATAAGATCCGACCTCATGGGGCCACGTAATGTGTATGAAATAGCTTTGTAAACTCTGAAGCACTGAACACAGGTGACTTGCAATGACTCCATCCAGGATTTGAAGTGTTTATTTAGAGTAGGCCACGAGATCTTTCCCCAGGCCAGCCTTGTAAATGCCTCTGGCTCTTGGAGAACTGGGGGAGTCCTGCTATGCCCCCTCCAGCATCTCCTCCCACACATTATGTCCTGCACACTGCTAGGTAGAACCCGCC
>NW_022169261.1:0-1072 GCF_008728515.1 Papio anubis | reverse complement strand
ACCTGGGAGGCAGAGGTTGGAGTGAGCCGAGGTCGCGCCACTGCACTGCAGCCTGGGTGACAGAGCAAGACTCTGTCTCAAAAAAAGTAAAAATAAAAATAAAATGTAAACAGAGAATAAGATACCAAAAGAAGATTAATTGTAACAAAAGCCTTTGTAAGCTGATACTTTCCTTCCTGGATCCTTGTACCTTACAAATGGAAAAAAAACGGCGGGTAGGGGTAGCATCAAAATGATGGTGATGTTTTCAGATGGCTTCGGGTTTCAGATGTCTGACAGCCATACTCATGTACTTCAAGGAGAAAGCTCTAGCTCTATAAGCCATCTCGGCCATGGTTTAATGTTTTGTTTTTTGTTTTTTTATACAGAGAGTTTTTAAAATACAGGAAAACGTGTGTGTTTATTTGGCTGCTCTGTGCCCGCACACGTGCTAACTGTGCTAACAGGTTTTTCCATGTTTTGCTGAATTTGCCACCTTGCCATAAACAAGCTTCCATGTCTTAATTGTCTATAAATAGCACAAACACCCAAAAATGCAAATCAAGACAAGCTGTCCCTTCAACTGCTGCTGCCATGACAACAGCGAGCGACAATTGGCCAAATCAATACATGGAGACTGAAGCTGTCCGGCAGAGAGCACAAGGCCGACTGCTTTTCCCATAGCATTTAAAGAAACAAGCGGAAACAGCTCTCCACACAGGACAGACACGTCCTTTGTTCTTTGAATAAATGATGCCAATGCCCAAAATACTTTCTCCATCACACTATCTATATGGAATTCAAGTTCCTTCCAAAACCATGAGTAACGCCAGTGATAGACTGTGTTTAGCCATAATGACCATTAGCATTCTTTTTCCTCTAAAATGTTGAAATAATAACATTGAGTGTGCACTCACGAGGTGCCAGGCTCTGAGTTTGATCTCGTTGAGTTTTCATTGAAATCCGGTAAGATCAGTACCATATTCTCTCATTTTTCATAGATGAGGAAACTGAGGCATAGAAAGGCTAAGTAAGTTGTCCATGGTCACAGGTTATTTAGGAATTTTTCTCCAAACTTTCAAAAGTTAACTAC
>NW_022169260.1:0-1072 GCF_008728515.1 Papio anubis | reverse complement strand
ATATCTTTGATATGCATGTATATGCATAGAAAGGGTTGGTAAGGATGCAGACCCACTTTTTAACACTTCTTTCAAGAGGAATGGGAGTGCAAGATTTTGATTTTTTTTTCCCACTTTTCATTCTATGCATTTACTTCTTTTTACTAGGAGAATGTATGTATATGTTACACTTGCGGACAGAAAATAAAAATAATAACTAAGTCAAGTGCGTCAGGTTCACAAAAGTCTTACCCGAAACTGCTACTGGGTGAACGCCAAGAAAGGTAAAATCTGTCACTCAGGACACGTGGAATTTCTGTACCATTTGTGTGCGTGGAAGAAACACCCAAATTCTCCCAATAAATTGCGAGTCCCATAGGATAGGCACACATTTGATGACCTTAAAGAAGCGTTCCTTGTATGTGCAGAACCCCTGAGAAACCAGGGACACCACAAACACATTTCAGATTAGTTGGGCGACGGGGCAAAACACGTGCTCCCAATGCAGCCTCCGCTTCCGGCGCGCGGCCGGAGCCAAACTGCCGTAGAATTCCTCCAGGAAACCGTTGGGTGGGGCCAGGAAACCGTCTGGTGGGATCTCCGCAGCTACTTTTCACCTGCTGTCCCTCCTGCGCTTCCTTAGAGGAAGAATCAATGCCTCGGGTGGAGCCCGAGCCCAGGCCGAGCCCAGAGCAGAAGCCCAAGCTCACCAAGCAGGACTCGGCGACTGGGCCGGAGTGGTACCAGAAATCTGAGGAATCGGAGTCGGAGGGCAACCAGCCACCCCTGGGACCCCTGGCATCCCCGAGACCCCCCGAAACCCCAGGACCCCCGGCGTTGGAGCGGGACGATGCACCCCTGCCAGAGGAGGAAACTCCCGAACCCAGGGCCATCTGCAGGCACCGGCACCGCTGTCACACCGACTGCCTAGAGGCGCCGCGGTCCCGCGCCTTCCAGTGGCTGGGGTGGCAGGTGGGGGCGCACCCCTGGATCTTCCTGCTGGCGTCCTTGATGCTGACAGCGGCGCTGAGCACCGGCTTCCTGCACCTACCCAAAGAGAAAGAGGAAGACCTAGAGGAGTACTACACCCCGG
>NW_022169259.1:0-1072 GCF_008728515.1 Papio anubis | reverse complement strand
CCGTGTTAGCCAGGATGGTCTTGATCTCCTGACCTTGTGATCCGCCCATCTCGGCCTCCCAAAGTGCTGGGATTACAGGCTTGAGCCAACGTGCCTGGCCGTTTTTAGCTGTTTCTTATCCTATAAAGCTCACAACCAGTGACACTCAACCAAAGGGACACTGCCATAGCAGAATTCCTGAGTCTAATCTAATGAACATCTGGGCAGGGCTTCCCCAGCCTCTCCCACCTCCATTGAGGGTAACTGCTACGACGTGCCACCATCACTGATGGGTGTGCACTGTATCCCTTGGGCAGGTTGGCCTACTCTGGACTGTGAGGCTCCCACCAAGATACTACCCGCCTGGGATGCCTGGGCTGAGTTGTAGCCTGCGCTTCCTCAATACGCCTCCATCTTGGCTCTAACTTAGACACTCTGAAGATTCTTTCTAACACTGTATTCTTTTATCCAGTCTAACTTCACTCTACAGATGAAATGGCTGAGGGCAACTGACTTTAAGAACTTTACCTAAAATCACACAGCTGAATAATGGCAGAGCCAGAACTAGAACCAAAGCCTTCTGATTCCCAGCCCAATGTTTTCTTCATTATGTGGTGCTGCCTTTGTTGTTATACACCATTTGAATGCTCAGCTTGCATTTGTGGAAATTCCCTTACCCCCTACTGAGTAACTTCCTTCTCAAGTACCTGTTGGCATTTCATGGCTCTAACAATATTCTCATACACTTTTTTTTTTTTTTTTTTTTTTTAGACGGAGTCTCGCTCTGTCGCCCAGGCTGGAGTGCAGTGGCCGGATCTCAGCTCACTGCAAGCTCTGCCTCCCGGGTTCACACCATTCTCCTGCCTCAGCCTCCCGAGCAGCTGGGACCACAGGTGCCGCCACCGCACCCGGCTAGTTTTTTGTATTTTTAGTAGACGGGGTTTCACCGTGTTAGCCAGGATGGTCTCGATCTCCCGACCTCGTGATCCGCCCATCTCGGCCTCCCAAAGTGCTGGGATTACAGGCTTGAGCCACCGCGCCTGGCCTTTTTTTTTTTTTAAAGAGATGCAGGGTGGTGTCTTGCTGTGTTGCC
>NW_022169258.1:0-1072 GCF_008728515.1 Papio anubis | reverse complement strand
AAAAAAAGTTCACTCGTTCTGGGTCTTGGAATATGTGTACTCTATAAATGTACATGTGTGTATGTGGTGTACGCATACTACGTGTATTTCCACTGTGCATGTATTTACAATGTATAGGTATGTACACTTCATATGTGTCCTACACACGTGCATGCTGTAGGCATGCATGTACATGTGTATATGTGTGTATCTATGGTCACTATGGTTATATGCACACTACTTGGACACCTATCTGTTCTGCATGTGTACGTACATGCATGTATTTAATGCCATATACATGCCTGTGTACGTACACCATGTGGGTATGTGCACATTATTTCTGCAGATGTATATATACATATGTGCACACAAGCATGCATGTACACTATGCACACTGAATAAACTTCTGGATATGTACACACTAATACATATACATGCTGCATATGTATGTACACTATTGCATATGTGTATACGCTTTATACGTTAGTGTACTGATGTACATTGTATACATGTGCATATGTGTACACTGCGCATGTGTATGCATGCTGTAGTGCACCTACGTACATTGGATAAGAATGTATGCTATACGCATGTGTATACATATAGCAAATAGCATACCTATGTACATACGGATGTGCATGTGTATGCCATATGCATGTACATACAGGTTATAGTATACCTGTGTACACTCTGTGCATATAGATGGGTGTACATGCTATGCATGCGCATACATGTTAGCTTACCTCTGTACATTTGCTATATGGATGTGTGTATGCTCTATGCTTTTACACACGTAGTGAACTTGATTGTACACTATATTTGGATGTGTGTACACTCTATGCATGTACACCACATGGATCTGGATGTGTGTGCACTCTGTACGCATGTAGTGCACTTATATACACTCTACGTATTCAGATGTGTGTACGCTCTATGCAGGTACACGTGTTACAGTGTACCATATACGTATACTATGTGGATGTAAATGTGTGTGTGCTCTATGGCACCAGGAATAGGGCTCCCGCAGGGATCCAAGAACACACCATCTCGCTGGCACCGGAGAGTGTAGGATGAAAACAGTTGTTTGTTGCAA
>NW_022169257.1:0-1072 GCF_008728515.1 Papio anubis | reverse complement strand
TCCTGAGTAGCTGGGATTACAAGCATATGCTACCACACCCAGCTAATTTTTGTATTTTTAGTAGAGACGAGGTTTCACCATGTTGGCCAGGATGGTCTCGATCTCCTGACCTCATGATCCGCATGCACAGGGCTTCCCCCCAACCCCCCATGGCTTTTTATGTCCTTGAAAAAGAACTAAGACAACTGAAATGTGCCACCATGCCCAGTTAATTCTTTTCTTTTTTTTTTTTGAGACGGAGTCTCGCTTTGTCGCCCAGGCTGGAGTGCAGTGGTGCGATCTCGGCTCACTGCAAGCTCTGCCTCCCGGGTTCACGCCATTCTCCTGCCTCAGCCTCCTGAGTAGCTGGCGTGAGCCACCACACCCGGCATTATTTTATTTTTTGTAGAGACAGGGTTTCACCATGTTGACCAGGTTGTTTCACATTGTTTTAATCCAGGCTGGTTATGAACTCCTGGGCTCAAGCAATACACACACCTTCGCCTCCCAAAGTGCTGGGATTATAGGCTGAGTCACTACACCCAGCCTCTATATCATGACTTCTTTCATGGCGAGTAAGGTGACTGGAAGGAGTGTAGGCTTTACCGCATCTCTTACATTCATAGGGTTTTTCTCCAGTATGAATTCTTTCGTGGAGGTGAAGGGAACTGAGGCGACTGAAGGCTTGGCCACATTGTTTACATTCATAGGGTTTCTCTCCAGTATGAGTACTTCTATGGTTACAAAGGGAACTCAAATGACTAAAGGCTTTGCCACATTGTTTACATTCACAGGGTCTCTCTCCAGTATGAATGCTTCCATGCTAAGATTCCTTCAGAGGACTTTATTTCCTCTTCTCAGTGCAAATTATCTTATATCTTTCCCAGGTTTTTCAAAGTGATCTTCAATATTCTGGTCTTTCCATTTGTTTCCTAAAATGCAGACCCACAAAATTATCATGAATTATTACAAACTATAGAAACATTACTAGATTTCATGTTCATTGTACACAGTGCCCATGCCTAATTTATTCACCAAATCATTCCCTTGCCACATTCCAAATCACAAATAGCACTGATGATAGGGAAATACT
>NW_022169256.1:0-1072 GCF_008728515.1 Papio anubis | reverse complement strand
AAGCAGAAAATTGAGCAATCAGCCTACCAAGTTGACTGGGGCAACAGAATACACTCGTGGATTCTGCTCACAACATCGGGGGTGACAGACCAAAAGGAGAACTGCAGAGGGTCCCTCTCTCCTCTGTCCATCCATGCCACCAGCATGTGAGTGCGTCCACATGCAGTGCCCAGTCTCCTGTTCCACTGACGCCAGCGTCCACTCACCGCAATCCTACTAACTGCCACATGTGCTATGATGCTCCCTCATCTCATCACCACAGATATCCCTGCTGGAGGTGAGTATGTGACAGATGAAAATCACGGAGGCCTAGGGAGGTTGAGACCTGCATTCCCACTGCAATGAGGGCGTGCTTGAGAGGGACCCCACGGCTGGGCTCTCCATGCCGCTCTCCTCAGTGATTACTCCCAGACCAGAGCAGCGAGGGGGAATTTTCTTCCTCTCACTATTTTCAGCCCCTTGGCTGATCCAGCATTCCCCAGAAAGCTATCGAGTTCTGGCAGCTCTGAGGCCACAAAGCCATAAAGGCACGGGACACACAGCCCATCTGTCTCTAACGGGTCTTTTACTTGTCATGCTGGTCATTTCTAAGAGCAGATGGGTTAAGAAAGACTTGGCAAGTTACCACGAAATGACCCCTCCACTCCTCCCTGGGGGAAGGCCGACTAGCGAGCAGTCAGGCCGGCTTTCTTCCCCTACTCCCTGCATTCCCGTCCCTAAGGAGCCACAGACAATCCCACCAAATATAGGCAGGAGACAGCCACCTCCTTCGTACAGCTGGAGGGGGGAAGGGTCCTCTCGGGCCTTTCTAACTGCATGAAAACCAAACTGTGAGCTGTACTGACCTGGGCCTCACCCATGTTACAGGCATCTACAACACAGGTGCCCAGTGGTATCATCACACAGAACTATGAATGTGCTTTCCATCATTTTCATACAATGATTCCAGAACCGCTATTCACACAGCTCCACTTCTCACACATACGACGTGCTTCACGGATTACACAGCATGTTCACCATGCCCCTCATCCGCTCCTCCCAGCAGCCTTGTGTGATCCCTTGAGGATGCTTC
>NW_022169255.1:0-1072 GCF_008728515.1 Papio anubis | reverse complement strand
TTTTTTTTTTTTTTTTTTTGAGACAGTCTCGCTTTGTCCCCGAGGCTGGAGTGCAGTGGTGCAATCTTGGCTCACTGCAAGCTCCGCCTCCCGGGTTCACACCATTCTCCTGCCTCAGCCTCCTGAGTAGCTGGGACTACAGGTGCCCGCCACCATGCCCGGCTAATTTTTTGTATATTTAGTAGAGATGGGGTTTCACCATGTTAGCCAGGATGGTCTCAATCTCCTGACCTTGTGATCCACCTGCCTCGGCCTCCCAAAGTGCTGGGATTACAGGCATGAGCCACTGTGCCTGGCCTGTGCACTTTATTTCAATTATTATTACATTGTAGTATCTAATGAAATCATTATATGACTCATCACCATGTAGAATCAGTGGGAGCCCTGACCTTGTGTTCCTGCAACTAGATAGTCCCATCTGCGAGTGATGGGAGTGACAGATCATCAGGCATTAGATTCTCAAAAGGAGTGAGCAACCAAGATCCCTCTCATGCGATGTTCACAACAGGGTTCAAGTTCCTAGGATAATCTAATGCTGCCACTCATCTGACAGGAGGCAGAGCTTAGGTAGTAAGGTGAGCCATGGGGAGCAGCTGTAAATACAGATAGATGAAGCTTCCCTTACCTGCCTTCTGCTCACCTCTTACTATGCAACTCAGTTTCTAATAGGCCACAGACTGCTACTGTCCACGGCCTGGGGGTCAGGGACCCCTGCTCTAAGGCACAGGAAGAGGTAGGAAAACAATGTAATAGTTCTGCATGGCTGGTGAATATAAACAAACAAATGGTGTGTTAGAGTAATATATAATGTGAGTGGCTTTAAGATCCTGGCCTGGCCAGGCACACACGGTGCTGTACTCCCAGCACTTTGGGAGGCTGAGGTGAGGGGATCACTCAGCCCAGGAGTTTGAGAGGAGGCTAGGTGACAAAGTGAGACCCCATTCCTACAAAAACTTCTTTAAAAAATTAGCCAGGCAGCCGGGCATGGTAGCTCATGCCTATAATCCCAGCACTTTGGGAGGCTGAGGCGGGTGGACTGCCTGAGGTCAGGAGTTCAAAACCATACTGGCCA
>NW_022169254.1:0-1072 GCF_008728515.1 Papio anubis | reverse complement strand
TATATGTATGCACATTCTGAAATGATTACCAAAATGAAGTCAATTAATATACTAATTACCTCACATAATAGTTACCTTTTTTGTGTGCATGCATGAGATAAGAATACTTACCCCATCCCTAGAGACGGCAGAGCGGCCATTCCGGCTGCTCCAGGCTCCCGCAGAGGAGGAGCGGGGCGGGTGGCACCGCCAGGGGGGGCCCTCAGGCCTGGCGGGCACGCATTCCAGAGGCTGCCCAGGCCAAGGTGCAGCTGTCCTCTGCCCTGTGTGTGCAGGCAGCAGCCGCCTGTCGTCTCCCAAGCCCGCTCGCGCCGCCGGCATCACAGAGCCTGGGCCAGACATCCTGGAGGCTGCACAGGAACAAGAACTGAGAACCTGCTGCTCAAACCCATCCCAGGTGACTGCAGACTGCCCATGCCAGCGGCTCCTGTCTCCCTGAGGTGGAGGAGTCGAGCGGGATGCACGACTTGGGGGCCCTCAGGCTGGGCGCGCTGGCCATCCCCAGGCCTCCCAGGCCATGCCCCTCCAGCCCGCCTGGGCTCCCCAGCTGCAGCCACCCTCTGTGTGCAGGTAGCAGCCTATGGGAAACCTCTAAGCCAGCTTGCACTCTTAACACCTCAGAGCCGGGGGCAGATGTCCCGGTGGCTGCAGCCAAGCCAGATGGTCTGCCCCATAGTGGCTGCACAGGAGCTGGAACCTGCCGCTCAATCCTATCCCCGGTGGCTGCAGAGGGCCCCTGGCCAGCGGTCCCGAGCTCTGGCAGAGGAGGGGGCAGGGCCTGGCGGGCTCTCAGGCTCGGTGCACTGGTGATCCAGAGGCCGCTCAGGCCATGCTCCCCTGCCTGGACGCCCAAGCTGCTGCCGCCCTCCGCCTGCGGGCAGCAGCTGTCTGGGAACTCCTAAGCTCGCTCGCGCTCCCTGGATCGCAGAACCCGGGCCAAATGTCACCGTGGCTGTGGGCAAGCCAGGTGGTCTGCCTGGCGGCGGCTGCACAGGGGCGAGAACTGAGAACTTGCCGCTCAGCCCCATCTCTGTTGGCCGCGGAGTGGGGTCTGGGCTCCCTTGGACCGCCT
>NW_022169253.1:0-1072 GCF_008728515.1 Papio anubis | reverse complement strand
CTCGGCCTCCCAAAGTGCTGGGATTACAGGCGTGAGCCACCGCGCCCGGCCCTTATATTTTTTTTGTAGAGATAGAGTCTTACCATGTTGCTTAGGCTGGTCTTAAACTCCTGACCTCAAACAATCCACCTGCCTCGGCCTCCCAAAGTACTGAGATTATAGGCAAAAGCCACCACACCTGGCCAATAAAAAAAAATTAACAGGCCAGGCGCAGTGGCTCACACCTGTAATCCCAGTGGGGAGGCCGAGGTGGGCGGATCATGAGGTCAGGAGTTCGAGACCAGCCTGGTCAATATGGTGAAACCCTGTCTCTACCAAAAATACAAAAATTAGCTGGGCGTGCTGGCAGGTGCCTGTAATCCCAGCTACTCAGGAGGCTGAAGCAGAATTGCTTGAACCCGGGAGGCGGAGGTTGCAGTGAGCCGAGATCACACCATTGCACTCTAGCCTGGGCAACAGAGCGAGAGTCCGACTCAAAAAAAAGAAAAAAAAATTAACGACAGGCCAGGTGTGATGGCTCATGCCTGTAATCCCAGCACTTTGGGAGGCTGAGACAGGCAGATCACTTGAGCTCAGGAGTTCAAGACCAGCCTGGGCAACATGGCAAGGCTGCATCTGTATTAAAAATATATATATATAAAAAAATTTAGCCAGACATGGTGGTGCACGCCTATAGTCCCAGCTATTTGGGAGGCTGAGATGGAAGGATAGCTTGAGCCTGGGAAGCAGAGGTTCCAGTGGATTGAGATTGTGCCACTGCACTCCCACCTGGACGAAAGAGCCAGACTCTGTTTCAAACAACCAAAAAAACAAAAAACCCAACCCCCCAAAATAAAAACAATAATAAAAAATAAAAATAAATACAACACAGAAATACCATAGGCCTGTTGGGAGGAGACCTGCAGGAAGCGGATGGGGAGACACTGCCCCTACTTGCTTCAGTGGGTAGATCTACTCTTAAGTGTCATTTGGCCGGGTGCGGTGGCTCAAGCCTGTAATCTCAGCACTTTGGGAGGCCGAGACGGGCGGATCATGAGGTCAGGAGATCGAGACCATCCTGGCTAACACGGTG
>NW_022169252.1:0-32065 GCF_008728515.1 Papio anubis | reverse complement strand
ATGAAAAGGCAGGTCACATAGTAGAAGAAAACATCTCACATATATCAATGAACTTTTATTTATAATTTGTAAAAACTCTTACAACTCATAATAAGACAAACACATAATAAAAGATAGGTAAAATATTTGAAGAGACACTTCACAAAAGAAGATACATGAATTACCGAGAGTATATGAAAAGGCAGGTCACATAGTAGAAGAAAACATCTCACATATATCAATGAACTTTTATTTATAATTTGTAAAAACTCTTACAACTCATAATAAGACAAACACATAATAAAAGATAGGTAAAATATTTGAAGAGACACTTCACAAAAGAAGATACATGAATTACCGAGAGTATATGAAAAGATTTTCAACAACATTGGTAATCAAGGAAATGTAAGATAAAATCATAATGAGACACTACTTCTTTAGAATGACTAAAATAAAACAACGCCATGCCAGGTGTTGGTGAAGATATGGAGGAACTAAAACTGGAATTGGTAGGACTGCAAAATGGTGCAATCAGTTTGAAAGAGAGTTTGGCAATTTCTTAGGAAAATAAATATAAACCTACCATACAATCTACTCTGCTTCTAGGCATTTACCAAAAATAAACAATGACATATGTCCACACAAAGTCTGTATTTGCGTGTTCTAGATGCTTTACCTTTAAGAACTCCAAACTGAAAACAACCCATATGTCCATCAGCAAGTGAATGGGCAAACAAACTTTGGTATATCCATAAAATGGAATAATACTTTTCAACAGAAAAGTATAAACTACTCATATATGTAACAACATGGATGAAACTTGAAATAATTACTATTAAGTGATAGAAACTAGAGCAAAACTTAAAATGTACTGTGTAATCCCATTTATATAAAATTCTACAAAATGTAAACCAATTTATTGCCACAGAAAACAAATCACCATTTGCCCTGGAACTGGCATGGAAAAAGCCAGGTCAGGAGTGCTTACAAATGGGAGTATGAAAACCTTTGGCGAGCCGGGCGCGGTGGCTCAAGCCTGTAATCCCAGCACTTTGGGAGGCCGAGACGGGGCGGATCACGAGGTCAGGAGATCGAGACCATCCTGGCTAACACAGTGAAACCTCGTCTCTACTAAAAATACAAAAACTTAGCCGGGCGAGGTCGCAGGCGCCTGTAGTCCCAGCTACTCGGGAGGCTGAGGCAGGAGAATGGCGTGAACCCGGGAGGCGGAGCTTGCAGTGAGCTGAGATCCGGCCACTGCACTCCAGCCTGGGTGACAGAGCGAGACTCCGTCTCAAAAAAAAAAAAAGAAAACCTTTGGCGTTTATTGCAGTAATGGTTTTATGAGTTTGTATTAGTCCACTCTCACACTGCTATACAGAATACTACCTGAGGTTGGGTAATTTATAAAAGAAAGAAGTTTAATTGACTCACAGTTCTGCATTACTGGGGAGGCCTCAGAAAACTTACAATCATGGTGGAAGGTGAAAAGGGAAACAGGCACCTTCTTCACAAGACAGCAGGAGAAAGAAAGTGCAAGCGGAGGAAATGCCAGAAGCTTATAAAACCATCAGATCTCACTATCAGGAAAATAGCACGGGGGAACCACCCCCATAATCCAATCACTTCTCCCCTTTGACACATGGGGATTATAATTCAAGATGAGAGATGAGATTTGGGTGGGGACACAGAACCAAACCATATCCGAGTGTATAAGTATGTCAAAACTCAACAAATTATGGCCCTTAAGTATGTGTAGTTTATTGCATTTCAGTTATACCCCAGTAAAGTTTAAAATAAACTTTGGAATTAAAATAATGCAGTGAGAGTCCCCTGGACACTCAGTGATATTAGTATCATTGGCCTATTCAGTAACAGCTGAGTTCGACGTGTGCAAAACTTCCAAGACAAAATGATGTTCAGATACCTTGAGTTGTCAGTAGTCTACTCTCTAGTTGCTCTTGTGTGCAGTCTTCATATTCTGAATTTTTAAAAATAAAATATTTATTTGTTTTATAATCAGAAAATAAATGTTGTCTTCAAGACTTAGAAGTTTTCAGTTGTTGCCCCTTTTAGAATACATCATCTACCTTTTTAGAAATTGTTAGAAAAAAAGTATTTCTTACATATTTTGAAAGGAATAAGACTAAAATATGAATAAGGGAGGACTTTCCCATAAAAGTCCTTACCCATCTTAGAAAATTGCTTGATTTTCCTTCCTCCCACCACAGAAAATGGGTGAAAAAGTATAATTTATAGTTTCTTCTTTCATAACAATATTGTATACTCCTCATAATTTATGTTCAAATATATAACACAAGGTTTTTTAAGTGTTTTCCTAAATTTTTTATTGAGTTGGTAAAAATATCTGCCTATACAATAGTAATAACTAGAAACTTACCTTAAGAAGAATCTTTCCGTGCCATTCATTGAGAAGTCTACGTGAATGTTGGTGGATTTCTGGAGAGCAGTGGCATGCAGGAAAATCTTTGTGAGCAGCCAGGAAGCTAACTAAAGAACAGTTGAAATCAGCTATAGCCACTAAGAATATGAAATCCAACATAAAAAAGAAGTTAAAAAAAAAAAAGATATCTCAGCAAAAACAGACTCTACTAACTGGCATTTGCTGACATTTTCTTAGATAAATACTGTGAAGTATTAGTCAGTATGTACTTAGTTGGATTTGGACTGATTAGAAGCTTTCCTATTGTTTATTTGAAGTCTTATAATCTAGGCTTTTAGTGAGAACAGATTATAAGGTATTTCTCTCAAATTTTAAATATGATTGGCATTGTTTATGCATCAGAAAATGACATCTTGGGGATATTAAGGTTTTAGTCATAGTAACTAATACATAAATTTAAAAAGAAATAACCACATCATTTCTTAAAAGCTATCCCCTAGTTAACAAAAACTCACCATATGAAATGTCTCCATAATATTTTTCACTTTAAACTACCTGAAGCTTGACAATAAAACTTCTTTTAAGATTTAATCAATAAGTAAAGTTATTTTGACCAGGCTAAAAAGTGAAACATATTTTCTGTCCATGACTGATTGATTGATGAAGTGACTAATATCCCTAGTCTGTACGTGCTTTGTTTCTCCCAACAGGACATTGTACATACAACTTACAGAGCTTCAGAATAATTCATGACCACAGACTTTATGCCCATGAAATTATCTTAGTTTTTGTCTAGAAAGGGTCTTACTATATATTAGAGGATATGTGCTATTAATAGATGTCATTGGAACTATGTAGAGTCTTGTATTCGGGCATGTGTATCAATCAAGGAAGCAGAAATCATTCACTTCAAAGTCTTAGAAATAGAGGATTTTTAATGAAGGTAAATGATTACACTGAAGATGGAAGAGCCAAGGGACCAAACAAACCCAAAATTATGAATAATAGGAGGTACTACTCTTCCTAGTGCTGTAGGGAGAAAAAGCAGATTTTGCTATCAGAGCTGAAAAACCGGAGCCATTTGGCAGAGTTGAGGCCCAGGAAGAGATGCTAGGTGCCACAGCAAATGGTGGGATACTACGTTTCTCCCCTACTCTTACCCCTCCCAGTTTCCATAGGAGCTTCCTACTGGTGAACTTTCCACAAATCCAGAAGGCAGTTTCCTGTTACGAGTACAGGGCATTGGTAGAGAACAAATCTGAAAGCAAAATGGGTAGTCTATTTAGCTAGCATGCACATGAGAAATGACGTTAGTACACATAGATGAGGAGAAAAAAGCAATAAGAATCACAACATTCGCGCCACTGCACTCCAGCCTGGGCGACAGCGCGAGACTCCGTCTCAAAAAAAAAAAAAAAAAAAGAATCACAACATTTGGCTTGTATAAATCATATTATGGTATGAATTCTCTTAAATGCTACAGAAGCCTCAAAAGCATTGGAAGGAATCGGTGAAGAACAAGTTACATTCTCTACTGCCACTTTTCTCTGTAACAGGGGTGGCATTAGAAATAAGCATTACACAACTGCTGGGGTTGGATACCAAATAATCACAACCAGCCTGGGAAAAAAATAAAATTTCTCAATATGAAATTATTACTATAACTAATTCTGATAAAGTTTGAGATAACTTGGCCTTATAAAGGCCTTGGCTCACATTTTTGCAGGCTGTACTAGAATCTGTGGTGTCAGCGTCTGTTTCTTGGACTTCAGAAAGCTTGCACTTATGGCATAAGGTGAAAGGCAGTAGGGATCACATGGCTATAGAGGAAAAGCATGGGGAGAGAGGTGCCAGGCACTTTATAAGAATCAGTTCTCCTGGGAACTAATAAAGTGAGGACGCACTCTGCCTCCACGAGCTAAACACCTCCCATTAGGCCCCACCTCTAATATTTGGGATCAAAATTTAACATGAGATTTGGAGGGGACAAATGTCCAAACTATATCGCTTACCATACTTAAAATGTATGCTGAAATTAAAGAGACAAATTAATTTTCTACTTAAAATATCTAGAAAATTGTTTAATATTTCATCATTCTTTAGCTAGAAATTAACATGACTCATTTTTATTCTCTTAAAGTGCATTCCTGAAAAAAGTGACTAACCTTGCTCAAAATAGTGATATATTTTAAATTTCTTTCAGTAAATTAGAGATCACTTAATTTTGGCCAAGGTTTATACATTGCTTTGAAATAAAGCTACACTTTTCAGGCATAGTGTCTTGGGAAGATCCATAGTTCACAAAATAAATTTCTATTCTCTTCTATTAGCTATCTCTAGAAAAGCAATATTTTCACTATGGAATAAGAAAAAGGACACATCATTCACCTAGTAATATTATATTAAGGAATATTTTAATGTATTCAGAAAGTTTTTTAATTTAAAAATGATTAGTTCTATTTTAGGATGCCATCTCTGAAAAGCAAAGAGCTGCATTTATTTGCCTATGGATAAAACAATCCAATCATCAGCTCTTTAAATTATAGGCGAACAAACATGAAGCTATTTGGAGAAAATACTTTCAAAATTTTTCTTCTTGGGTCTAAATATTAGGGTTGTTTTATTACAATGTAGGTTTAATCTTCCCTTCCACAGATGATTGGCTTGGTCTTCCACTTTTTGCCTGAATGTTTCAGTCTCATCTCTGTGCAGCATGTGTTCCAGAAAATGGAGGAAGTTAGTTTTTCTATATACGTTAAAGGCGTGCAAATTAGTGGCCCACAATTGTGCTGTTTGGCCCACACACAGTGCAGAAGAAAAAATAATCTTTGATTCAAAGTTAGAAACTTGAGAACTCACACACACACACACACACACACAGAGAGTATATTCCCTGCTAATTTTGAAAAGTCAGACTTGGTTATCCTGTGCCCATACTTCTCATATCAACAATCCACTGCTTCTTTGGCTTTTATACTGGGCATGCTTTTTCGAGTTCACCAAGGCCACTATCACTTTATCATTGGGTTTGCTTATTCAATGAAATAGGTCAGATAAAAGGAGACATTTATATTACCTGCATGCGTGATACTCATATGCATTTGAATTTGCCATCCGTGCCATAAGGCAAGATTAGATTAGATTATGACTCCAATGTCCTCCAAGCTGATTCTAGGATTCTACTATTTTATAAAAATGGAGTTCTTAATATTTTATTTTTGTAACTTTCATTTTAAGTTCAAGGGTGCCTATGCAGGCTTATTACTTAAGTAAACTTGTGTCATGGGAGTTTGTTGTACAGATTATTTCATCACCCAGGTACTAAACCTAGTACCCATTAGTTATTTTTCCTAATCCTCTCCCTCCTCCTACTCTCCACCCTGCAATAGGCTCCAGAGTGTGGTGTTCCTCTGTATGTGTCCAATGTCTCATGATTTAGCTCCCACTTATAAGCGGGAAAAAGCAGTATTTGATTTTCTGTTCCTACATTAGTTTGCTAAAGATAATGGCCTCCAGCCCCATCTATGTTCCTGCAGAGGAACTTTTTGTTCTTTTTTATGGCTGCATAGTACTCCATGGTGTATATGTACCACATTTTCTTTATCTGGTTTATCACTGATGGGCGTTTGGTTTGATTCTATGTCTTTGCTATTGTGAATAGTGTTGCAATGAATATATGTGTGCTTGTGTCTTTATAACAAAACAATTTCTATTCCTCTGGGTATATACCAAGTAATGGGGCTGCTGAGTCAAATGGTATTTCTGTCTTCAGGTCTTTGAGGAATGACCACACTGTCTTTCACAATGATTGAATTATTAACACTCCCACCAACCGTGTAAGCATTCCTTTTTTCTCCACAACCTCACCAACATCTATTATTTTTGGACTTTTTAGTAATAGCCATTATGACTAGTGTGAAATGGTATCTCACTGTGGTTTTGATTTGCATTTCTCCAATGACCAGTGATGTTGAGCATTTTTTCATATGATTGTTGGCCACATGTATGCCTTCTTTAGAATAGTGTCTTGTCTGTGATCTTTGCCCACTTTTTAATGATTTTTTAAATGTAAATTTGTTTAAGTTCCTTATAGATGCTGAATGTTAGACCTTGTCAGATGCATAGTTTGCAAAAATCTTCTCCCATTCTTTAGGTTGTCTGCTTGTTGATAGTTTCTTTTGCTGTGAAGAAGCTCTTTAGTTTAATTAGATCCCTTTTGTCTATTTTTGCTTTGGTCATGATTGCTTTTGGTGTCTTTTTCATGAAATCTTTGCCCATGCCTATGTTCTGAATGGCATTTCCCAGGTTGTCTCCCAGGGTTTTTGTAGTTTTGGGTTTTATATTTAAGTATTTAATCTGCCTTGAGTTAGTTTTTGTATATCATGTAGGAAAGGGGTCCAGTTGTAATCTTCTGCATATGGCTAGCCAGATATCCCAGCACATTTATTGAATAGGGAATCCTTTCCTCATTGCTTGTTTTTGTCATGTTTGTCAAAGATCAGATGGTTGTAGGTGTGTAGTCTTAATTTTGGGTTCTCTATTCTGTTCCATTGGTCTATGTGGCTGCTTTTGTACCAGTACTATGCTGTTTTGGTTATTGTAGACCTGTAGCATAGTTTGAAGTAGGGCAGCATGATGCCTCCAGCTTTGTTCTTTTTACTGAGGATTACTTTGGCTATTTGAGCTCTTTTTAGGTTCCATATGAATTTTTAAACAGTTTTTTCTAGTTCTGTGAAAAAATCCCAATGGTAGTTTGATAGGAATAGCATTGAATTTATACATTGCTTCGGGCAGCATGGCCATTTTCACAGTACTGATTCTTTCTATATACGAGCATGGAAAGTTTTTCCACTTGTTTGTGACATCTCTGATTTCTTAGAGTAGTCATTTGTAGTACTCCTTGTAGAGATCTTTCACCTCCCTAGTTAGCTGTATTCCTAGGTATCAAGTAGGATTTATCCCTGGGATGCAAGGTTGGTTCAACATAACACAAATCAATAAATGTGATCCATCACATAAGCAGAACTAAAGACAAAAACCACATGATTATCTAAATGGATGCAGAAAAGGCTTTTGGTAAAATTCAACATCCATTCATGTTGGGGCCTTTGAAAGATAATTAGTTTAGATGACGTCATGAAGATGGGGCCCTCATGGTGGACTTACTTCTCTTTTAAGAGTGCCAGAGCATTCTCTGTCTCTCTCTCTCTCCCCTCCCCTCTCTTTACCATGTGAGAATCCAGCAAGAAGGCAACCATCTTACTACTCAAGGAGAGACCACTCACCAGAAGATCTCCATGCTGGTGCCTTTATCTTGGACTTCCAACCTCCAGAAATGTTAGAAAGTAATTTTCTGTTATTAAAGCTACCCAGTCTATGGGATTGTGTTGTGGTAGCCTGAGATAACTAAGACACCAAGTAAAAATGTCTTTCAAAAATGGACGTAATAATAAAAAAATAATAATAATAAAAAATAAAAATAAAAATAAAAAATAAAAAATAAAATGGATGTAAAATAAAGACATTCAGTTACACAAAAGTGGTTATAATCTGTCACCATCAGACTCACACTACAAGAAATGCAAGAAACGTTAAAGGAAATCCTTCAGAGAGATTGGATAAAAAGCAACACCAGAGGGTATGACTCTTTTGGGAAAATCACTTCCAATATAAAAAAACACAAAACGGTTAAAAGTAAAAGGATAATAAACAATATACTATGCAGACACTAAATAAAATGAATTTTCAATGTCTATATTATCTTCAAAGTAATTTTAAGAGCAAAGAACATTACCAGAAATAAAGAAGTTTGTTTCATAATGATAAAGGGGTCACATTAAAAGGCTGTAACAATAGCCTTTTAAATAGTAGAAATAATCAAATCCATAGTTTCAGATACTAATTTCAACATTTTTCTCAATAATTGACAGAACAAATAAAAAATTAAGTATACCACCTCACTTAATTTACATTTATAGAGCACTGAAGTCTAAGACAGCAAAATATACATTTCTATAGTGTATATAGAATATTTACTGAGGTAGATAAGATTTGGGGACATTTAAAAAAAAGCCTCAATCACAACTACAAAAGGACAAAAGGAATATTTTGGGAGTGATGGATATGTTTATTATCTTGATTGTGATGATGGTAAAATGAGTATATATATGTCAACATTTACCAAATGTTCATTTTATGTGTGGGTTATTTTTCAATTTTATCTAAATATGATTGTTTTAAAAATATGATTTTTATCCAGTTTGTAATGATGTGAAAAAAAAACTCTTAGGAAGAATGGCAAGATCTAGTTGTTCTACAAAGTGTTACATTACCTTTCATTTTTCTTATGCTACTTCCTCATAATTTATTAGACAGTGTTTGCACTATCATTACACAGGAAATATTCTAAAGTGTAATCCAAACCAATTAAGAAAATACACAGTAATAATATTGTTAAGTTAAGGTAAATATGGACAACAACAACAGAAGAACCAATATTGACTTGGAAACGATTCGTTGTTCCTCATCTACTGTAACAGGTCATATTCTTCTTAAATTATGGTCAATAGTTTTCTTCACTTCATCTTCCAGCTTTGTCTCTTTTCCTTACCTATGTGTCTTACTGGTGATCAAGAACCATAGATCTCAAAATAGGAACATTCATGAAACAGATATTCTCCTTTTTAAAATTTTTGATCCATGATCTAGACAAAGTGCCTATTACTGTTTACCTAGATTTTAATAGTTTAAATTGTCTTCAGGTTTCTACATTGCTTAGGGCACTTCACATCTCATATCATGTGTCTTTGCATTTTTAAACTTTGCTTCTCTATTGTCTTCCAATTTAAAGATACAATCTTCAGCTTGACATTCAAAGGCCTTCAAAATTATACAACTACCTATGACAACCATATTCTATTCACATGTATTCAAACTCCAGTAAAAGCAAAGTATTCACAATTTCCTACACATTTTCATATTTTCCTACCTAGTATAGTTTATTGATTCTTTCCCTTCGTGTCTCTTTCTGTTGAGAGTCTGTGTCTCTGTTACCCATTTTATAATACTTTCATAATTCTCCCTATTAATAATAGTATTTCCTTATTATGAATTATCATGTGTTTGTCACGAATTTACTACAGACTATGCCTTGCATTAAAGTTCTTTTCAGTTGTTTCATGTACCTAGTGCTGCATCCTTTAGAGCAAGAACAAGGCCTCTGCCATGTTCGTTTCTTTATTTACCAAACTATCAAGCACAAAGCAATGCACAACAGATTACCAAAATTTTGTTAGGTTAATGTTAATGATTGTCATTTCAGTGATGAATCATAAAATGTCCTACCCTCAAATTTTGCTCACGTGTCCTTTTATCTCATTATCTCTTTTGTACAGTACTGTCTCATAGATTTTGTAATCAGTATCTGGCTTAGATATCTGGTCCTACCCTTATAAGACATATGACATTAATTGGATATGGCCTAACCGCTTTTTACTTCTGTTTCCAGGATATGCCTTCAAATAAATCCACTGAGAAATAGAAGAAAAAAATAAGGTCTAGAAATGTGGTTAGAGGCTAACCACATCATGTATTTGCCTATTAAGTATAGAGATTCTTGATGTATTTCTTAATACATAGATAATTGTGAGTTTGCAAACCACAAAAACTTATGACTTCATGCCAGGATTCAACTATATGGGTTAAGCTTCACGCAATTTGCAGATTAGCTCCTGTTTAAACACTGGATGAGTTCATCACTGCATTTTTCAGAGGGAGTGAGTCATCTCAAAGATATACATATATATATATATATTTTTTTTTTGAGACAGAGTCTCATACTGTTCCCCAGGCTGGAGTGAAGAGGCACAATCTCAGTTCACTGCAACCTCCATCTCTCAGGTTCAAGTGATTCTCCTGCCTCAGCCTCCCAAATAGCTGGGATTACAGGCACTTGCCACCATGATCAGCTGATTATTTTTATTTTTAGTAGAGACAGGGTTTCACTATGTTGGCCTGACCTCGTGATCCACCCACCTCAGCCTCCCAAAGTGCTGGGATTACAAGCGTGAGCCAGCCTGCCCAGCATAAATATTATTTTTAATGTTGCTTATATTGTCCAGAAAATAGCTGAATCCTCCAGAAAAAAATACCTTCAGCAAACAACTAACTATATCAATTTACCATACAAAGTAGCTATATGTAAACTATGTTTGGACTCTACAAGGGAAATATTCCCTTGTGTTAATTAGTATCCCAAAGTCCCATATTTATCATTAGAAGAATTTTCAGGTGGAAGGGAGAAGTTGATCAAAGAGTTTCAGTTTTTTCTCATGAAGTTCTTTCTTTACCTTGTAATATCTACCATATAAGCCAAGGACATTGTATGCTCTTCCTTTAGGTTTTTGGCCCAGGTGTGAAAGCAAGCTCTTTAATATGTCTTTTCTTAGTATAAGTAGAACTATATAAAGTTTTTAAAAGTTTGGAAACTTATATTGTTCTTTAAAATTGGGGGGAAAAAAGCAAAAACAACCAAAAACCTGAGGGAAAAATGGAGAAAACATACAATAAAAAATTCACAGAAAAAGCTATAAAAACGGCTTTTAAACACCTGAAGATATCCAAAATTCAGTCATGAAAAAAGAAATTCAAATTAAAAGTACTCTACCATTTTTCTTATATCAGAAAAGCAAAAACTCAAAAGTAAGAAAACATAATTTGTTGCTTAAGTTGTGAGGAAACAAGCACTCTATTGCATTGGACAACCAGAAAATTCAATGTGATAGAGTAGCTTGGTTTTTCATAATTTGATCTATCAACATCTAGTGTGCATATGTTTCACTAAAACATTTAAATACTTGTTACCTGCTTCTCAGGAGACTTCATCACAATAATATGACCAATATGATGAACTGGCATAACATTATATGGAATGTCTAAATTATTTGGTTTACTCTTCTACACGTTTTCTTCCTAGCCAACATTGAAAAACCATTGCCTATCCTTACCTTTTATTAAAATATAACTTTGGACTTCAAGATTGCTGTTTTCTTTAATACTCTTTTCTGGTCCTGCAGTGGTAGTTGCTTCATATAGTCGCTACTTCCACCCAACTCAAAAATTCTTTCCACAAAGGTACTAGAGAAAGAAAAGAGTTTTATTATTGAATAAGTTTAAATCAGAATGTGATGTTTAATACAATCTGCTAAGAGATTGCAAATGCAAAAAATCCTTAGCCCTTTATACAGCCAAGCAGACCCAAGTCATTACATATATATTTTCAAAATAAATGATAACTATGAGTTTTTCAGAAAGATTTGACAGCATAATTTGTCGTAGTTTATCCTAAAGCCAGCCTAGTAATTGGGGTGATAATCTGCATTAGCTAATTGGACTTATTCAGAGGAAAAACTAATGTATATCTTTACAATAGGAAGTATTCCACTACTTAGAGTAATATGTCCACCTAGGTTAGCCCCTTATCTTCCCATAGAAGCTGGAATCTGGGGTTGTTATCTCCCTTATTGTTTACATTTCAAAGAGATGGCTTCCAGATGCTTGAGAAAAGACATTCTTGGGTCATAAAACTGACAAAGACCCTAATTAGTTTTCAAAAGGATATACATTCATTTCAAAAGGAGGAGACAGTACTTACAATTACAAGTTTAGTTTTCTAAAGTAAATACTCCCAAGAAAAAAGGTTGGAGGTGGGGAGAAGTCTCTCCTTTTCTCTTATTTTAAATTTTTATTTGCCTTCACAATGGCTGACAAGTTTTGCTGATAGGTTAGATGTAGGGAATGAGAGAAGAGAGGTAGCTGCTTTTTAAGCCTGAGCAACTGAAAGAACATATTTATTTCGATGGAGAAAACATCAGGATAAGCAGGGTGAGGGAAGGGGAAATCAACATATGAGCTTTGGTATATTAAGTTGGAGATGGCTTTTGGACCTCTAGTCATTACATTAAGCCAGCAGATAGCTATGAAAATTTGAAGTCCAAAGGGAAGGTCTGGATTACAATTTTTGAAGTCATCACTGTACAAACATTTAAAACCCTAGAATAAAAGACAATAAACCACTTTACAGTAGTTTCCTGCCCCCTTATCCATGGGAGATGCATTCCAAGACCCTCAGTAGATGCCTCATCTCACAGCAATAACCTAACAATGTGTCTATGAGGTTGTTTATCAATGTGATAACTGAGACAGCTACTAAGTGACTAATGGTAGTGTAGTTATTGTATATACACTGGACAAAGGGATGATTCATATCCCAGAAGGGATGGAGCCAGAGGGTGAGAGATTTGATTATGCTACCCAGAACAGCACAACTTAAAACTTATGAATTGTTTATATCTGGATTTATCTGGATTTTTTCAGTTAATATTTTCAGACCCTGTAAACAATGGGTAACTGAGACTGTGGAAGGTGAAACCATGGATAAGTGGGGGACTACTGTATTTATTAGAGATGCTAAGAGAGGAGATTCAAAATCTGAGATCCCAGGAGCACCACAAAGTAAGCTGATTGGGGGAGAAACCAGTGGAGAATATGATGAAGTGACCATGAAGTAAAACAAAAAGCCATGTGAAAATGTGTCTTGTGTATAGGAAGTGAAAAAAATGTTTCAGGAAACAGATTAATCATCTGTGTTGAATGCTGCTGAGGTCAAGCCAGTTGAAGACTGGGAAATAAACACTGGATTTCTCAACGTGGAAGACATTGGTGACACTCAAAAGAACATTTTCCATGGAGTTGTGAGGATGAAAGCCTGGCTGGTATAAGTTTGAAAAGGAACAGAAAAGTTTAAGAAAGTAAATATAGACCACTTTTTCCAAAAGTGTTGTTATCAATAGGAGCAAAAACATACTCTCTATGTGTAGTTAAATGGAAAATCATTTTTGTTTTTGTTTTTTTAAATGGGAGAAATTATAAGACATGTGAATGCTGATGGGAATGATCCAGTAAAGAGGGGAAGTAAGCAATAGTCCAGAAGCAGAAGGCTGCTGAACAATGTCCTTGACTGGGCGAAAGGGCACAGTGGAGGATATGGTTTTTATTTTTGGCAACAATAATTAATCTATTGTAAAGGAAGGAAAGGGTACAGATGCTAGTTGTTTGGTAGCTATGAGGGTAGGAGTTTAGAATACTCTCTACTGACTGCCTCTATATTCTCAGAAAATAGGATGGGAAAAATTGTGAGTAGTTTAAGGAAAGACTACAAGCTATTGTCTATGACGACAGGAGAGTATTGTACCAGTGCAATGGAGTGTGATTGCTGGGCAGCCTTAAGAGCTTCCTTGAGGTTATTGCCTTCGAATTTAAAGTAAAAGCAAGCCACATTGTAGTGTGTTTATTTTTGCTGTTGTTTTTACTTTCAGTTTAGGGGTTGTAGGTAAAACCAGAGCTTGTATTTTGCCAAGTCAATGTGGCAAAGACAAGGGCAAGAGCAAGACAAGGGAGTTGAAATTATAGGAAAGGAAGACATTATAGTAACTGGCCATGGAATTTAAACTGGCTTAAGAGGGAAGCAAAAAGGTGATAAAATCAGTGGGTTGTAGTTATTGATGGTTATGCCATCAGAGAGCGAAAATTTAACAGAGCTATAGACACTCAAGGTCTTTTCAATAAGGGACTCTGCAGGATAAACCACATCACTAACACAGGCAACAGGCACACTGAGCACTGTAGAGGGCGAAAAAATCATTCAGTGTTGGACTAGTTAGCAGCACAATTTTTTAAATTTCAAAAAATAAATTATAAAGTACTATACTTTTTAAGTTTAATAGCTTATTCTTCATTACTTATCATTGAATAATGTATTCTTGCCCATTAATAGTTAAATCTAATGTAATGGATAAACTTGTATATCAATTGAAGCTTAACCATAATAATATTTTATTATTTAAAATACTCATATATGAATAATTTAGAAAGTTTTCCAATGATAATCGGATTTATATTTATGCCAACATTATTTTCAACACGGAGCAAAAATTTAACTTCATAACCAAAGTTACATTCATGAATTTTTAAATCTTCCTCTAAGAAAAACGTTTTGCCAAATTTACTGTAGTAATAAATACGTCAGTCACAAGATTCCCTTCTCTTCTATTAAATAAAAATAAAAGAAAATATTCCTCTTTGGAACTAAAGCTCTGGCATGTTCAAGAATGGAGTAGAAGCATATTGGAACATTCATGATTTGTAATATACGCTTTAGTTTGCAAATCTAGAATGAAAAGGATGGCTCAAAATATTGGAGATAAGCTAGTTTCAAGTTCTTCATAAATCGTGGCCTATTTTCATAAACATGGGGCAAATTTATGCCTCAGGAAAGGTTTTGGTATTATTGCTTAAACAAATGATAAGCCTGTGTACTAAAGATTTTGCCACAAAAGATTTCCACTAAAGATTTTTCCAAAGCTTTAACTTTGTATTAGATATTGACATTTTTTTGTCACAAAAGAAAAATAAATCTTTTTCTGAAGATTGTTAGAACTGAAATACCTAAATGTGTCATTGTTTTTCAGAGAATAAAGATTAATAGATAAACCTGCAGCAACATAGTGGTTCTATGCCAAGGAATTAATCTGATGTCTATTTTTCAGTAACAATAACAACAACAAAACCATTTTGTGTCCGATTGCTGAGTAAAGTGAAAGGGAGATATGAAAGTGATTTGTGATGGTGTTTTGGTGCCGACCAAATAGAGAACTGAAGGGGACCATTGGGAAGTCATCTTGGGAGATGGCCTCCAAATCACAAGGGAGAAATTACAGATGAACACATCTAAGGGCTTTGCTCTCAGGAGTAGATTTTACCGAGTGCAAAGCAGGAGTCTGCCATAACGGTAAAAGTATTACCTGTGCCTTTCAAACCTACACAGATGTTCCTTGGTATGTATTTTATCGGAAAAAAAAGGACTAGATTATTCAGGTAAGTGTCAGAAAAATAATTTGTAGAGTCATGTTTATGAATTGTTCAGTGATAGAGTAATATATTTTTAAAATGCTATAAGTATGCCTAAAAAGTCTTCTCTATAAAAGTAAAATTTATTCATATTATCATAAAACAACTATTTTTAGCCCAATATGTGCAAAGCAATGTATGACAGCCAACGAATAAAATTATCAAATCTGGTTTTTAACTTTATCAAATATATACATATCTGTATAAGTATTAGCTAGAGTTTTTGGTTTTGTTTTTGTCCCATAGGGAAAAAAAAAAAAAAAAAAGCATAGCATCTAGTCTCATGACTTTAGGTGGTCAAAGTTCCCAAATTTATATCCACAGGCCAGGCACTAGCACTGAAATCGAGATAGTCTACTTGGCATTCCACTCGAATATCTAATTGGGATCACAAATCCAACATTTCTAAAATAAATTGTGATTTTTATCTAGTAAAACTTGCTCTTCTTTCCCTGCCTTTATATTCCAGTAAATTCTTCTATGTGCTTATTACCTTTCTTGTCCTCATTTTCTACAACCAACAGTTAGATAACCTTGGGTACCTCTCACATACATTCTTTTTTTTTTTTTTTTTGAGGCTGAGTCTCACTCGGTCGCCCAGGCTGGAGTGCAGTGTTGCCATTTCGGCTCACTGCAACTCCACCCCCCGGGTTCAAACGATTCTCCAGCCTAAGCCTCCTGAGTAGCTGAGACTACAGGCGCGCCACCACATCTGGCTAATTTTTGTAGAGAGTCATGGCTGCATATTACAGGAGCACTACCACATCTGGCTAACTTTAGTAGAGGCGAGGTTTCACCGTCTTGGCCAGGCTGGTCTCGAACTCCTGACCTCATGATCCACCCACCTGGGCCTCCCAGTGTGCTGGGATTACAGGTGTAAGCCCAGCTTCTCTCACATACATCTCTAATTTGTCCATGTATTTCCTTCTCCATTGCTTCCATCTGATCAAAAACATCATCCTTTACTTGGACTATTGTAATTTCCTTACTGATCTCTTATTTTCCACCCTTGCTTCTACCTCTCAAAATCTTTTACACTCACAGAAGAGCCAGAATGATCTTATTAAAATGTATATGTTTTAAGAAGGTCAAAATGTAAACCAAATTACGTCACTGTGTTAAATCCTTCAGTGGTTTCTAATTACATATTGAACAAAATTCAAATATTTTATCGTGAGTACAAATACCTGGATTACCTGTTATCTTCCCATTTCTTTTACTTCAGCTCCTTTTCCTCTCCCCTAGAGCACTGATAGCTAATTCTAGTGAATTTTCTTTGACTGTGCCATCATTGTAAAGCCTTTGTACTTATTCCTTTAAATTTCTCTCCCAGCACATGTGTCCTATAATGGCCCTCCTTGGTTATTTGTTATAGAATTTACACCAATCTGTAATTATCTCCTTTATTATTTCTTTATTTCTCCTATGTCTCTTTATTAGATTGCAGGATCCAGGAAGGTAGGAACCTGGCTGCCTTTATTACTACTGTAAGCATATAGAATAGGACCATACAAAAACTGTATAAATTTTTTTTGATTAAAATAATACAGTATTCCAAATATTCCCATTACTCCTGATTCTCTTTCAGTGTTTATTAACAGTGTATACATATCTATACTTGGCTACATAATTGCAATCACAGCAAATATTGTAAGCAGTATATAGAACCTTATTAACATGATATTTTACATAAACGTTCATGGTAGGATCTTAGTTCAGTTCCATTTAACAAATATGTATTGCACATGTATTGTATATCAGGCTCTGTGTTAGGCGCTGGTAACACAGAGATTAACACAGTATGGTTCAGTGAAATATTATTACTGCCTGTAGTTCTGGAAGGATCATAGGTGATTTTTATTGTATTCATCTGTTCTATGTTTACTCTTCATAATTTATTAGTTCTTTATATTTTGTGATAAAAATATTTTTGTGTTTACTTATTCTAAAAGAAATAGTACATGTATGACATGAAAATTCAATAGATGTGCATGTAAGAGAACATCAAAAGTCTTTACACATATTCTGCATCAATCAAATAGCATTATTTTTAGTTTTATTCCATGAAAGCCAATTATAACTACTGCTATATAGTCAGTTGTTAACTCATCAGTATGCCAGGGATATCTTTTCATGTTTATACACATATTTATAATCTGACCTTAATTATAGCTGTATAATAGTCTCTTATTAATTACTTAATTATTTAATTTCTTTTTTTTTTTTTTGAGACGGAGTCTCTCTCTGCCGCCCAGGCTGGAGTGCAGTGGTGGGATCTTGGCTCACTGCAAGCTCCGCCTCCCGGGTTCACGCCATTCTCCTGCCTCAGCCTCCTGAGTAGCTGGGACTACAGGCGCCCGCCACCTCGCCCGGCTAGTTTTTTGTGTTTTTTGTAGAGACGGGGTTTCACTGTGGTCTCTATCTCCTGACCTTGTGATCTGCCCGCCTCGGCCTCCCAAAGCGCTGGGATTACAGGCGTGAGCCACCACGCCCAGCGAATTACTTAATTATTTAATCTATCTTCTGTTGTTAAAATTTTGCAAAAAAAAAAAAGGTAAACCAAATTTGAACATTCATCAAATTACTTATGTTAGATGAATTTTATACCTTTTATTATCTCTTTTTTAAAATCCTTTTTATGCAGTATGTTTCTTTAAATAAAAAACACACTTCTATTTAACCTATACTTATTTGTTATAATTACATGTGTGTTTGATACTAGTTTTTCTATCATTTTCAATATATTATATTCATATTGCTTTCTTGCTTTTTCCTTCTTCCTATTTTTTTCCCAAATTGATAATTTTTTTCTATAGTTTTTCTCTCTTTATAACTTTTTCTCTATTGCATTCATTTTCAAGCATGGTGCTAGAATTTTCTGCACTGTTTTTATCTAAAAGTTACTCTGATAGTTCATTTTATACTACAGCCTACTCTGGATAATGTAATTTAACAACATCTTGAATCACACTGATAATACAAATTAAACTATGCTATGAACTTAATTATATCCCCCTCTCTCCCAAATTCATATATGAGGCCATAATCCCCAATATGATGCTATCTGAAGATGAGTCATTTAGAAGTAATTAGTGTCATAGAAGGTCATGAGGATGGAGTCTTCATGATGTAATTAGTAGATTTATTTTAAAAAATAAAGATCTCTTTGTCACTTTCTCTCACCACTTTCTGTCTCCCCCTCCCCAACCTGCCACTTGAAGACAAAGTGAGAAGGTGGCTGTCTGCAAGTCAGGAAGAAGGTCCTCACCAGGAAACAAATTTTGGAGTTGAACAAGCCTCCAGAATTGTGAGAAAATAAATTTCTGTTAAGTCATGCAGTCTATGGTATTCTGTTATGGTAGCCTGAGCTGTCCAAGACAAATTATTAATGTAATCTTTTGCATTTGGCATCAACTTCCTTTCCCTGGGGACCTCAACCTCTGTACTGAATCAACCTCTGTACTGAATCTCCTTATGCTTGCATGTGATAATCTACATCAGCAGTTCTCAATATGTGTTATGCTTCATAATTACATGCTGAGATTTTTATTTTCTAAAACTGTGCTTGCCTGACACACCTTGGCATGTCCCAAATCAGAATCAGGAAATCCAGAGAGGCCTATGATCCGGGGTATTTTAAGAAAACTTTTCAGGGAATTATTATATGCACCCTTGATTTAAAAAATAAAAACAAATGAGTCATATTGACATTTGTTTTTATTGGACTCCTTCAGCAATTGTATAGATCAATATTTCATTGATTTTCACGATCATCTGATCAATCCTCAGGAAGTGGCAATGAGCCTGGTTTAGTATTAAAGTTAAATCCATTCAATGAATGAATTGAATTGAATTTCCTGAATAAGCAAACTGGGGGGTAAAATGCTGCAGCTAGGCCTTTTGGTGGCCAGGTTCTTCTGCGGCCCTGCTGTGGTTTCTTAGAAGTGATTTCATTTGGTAAGAGCTATAAGTTATAAGTTGAAAGTAGGCTTATACTAAAAGCTTAGTGATTTAGTAGGGTTATACTAAAAGCTTCTACTAAAACCTTAGTGATTTTCACTCCTGAGTGTTTTATCAAAACAAAACTAGTTAGAGATTTTTCCTCGTTTCATTTTCATACTAACAATATCAAGAACCTGTAATGTTAAGTTCCTCACTTTACCTTTTGAAGTGCATTTGGCGCACCAATATTCTTCTTTGTCCCTTTCCAATTTTCACACAATTCCCTGCCCAAAGCTCTGACTTTCAGAAACTTCTTCCCTTGCCTTGGGACAGAGTGGGAGGAAATTATTTACATATTTCTCTGAAAGTCCTTCCTTTTCCAGTGTGACAACATAGGTGTTTCAGCATTAATGGCCTTTTCTTTCAACTTGACTCCCTCTGCTTCACATATTACAGAAATTTCAGAATGTTTCTGGTTGTTTTCTTTTTTTCATGAGGGAGAAATCTGTAGTCTCTTCTTGTCACCACTGGAGGGTGTCCAGGTTCTTGGCGTCTTGAAGAAAGAATTGGACAAAATGCACAAAGGAAGGAATAAAGAGATTTATCGAAAATGAAAGTACACTCCACAGTGTGGGAGTGGGCCCGAGCATAGGGGCTCAAGGGCCCCGTTAAAGAATTTTAGGGAGTTTAAATGTCCGCTAGAGGATTCCATTCGTTACTTGGGGCACATTCCATGTAAATGAAGAGGATAAAGTAAAGTTACAAAGTTATTTACTTGGCCTACACCCTATGGAGAGGATATTTCCTGTCATAGCTGAAGTGTGAATTGGCCTTATGTTCCCTGCCTCCAGACCCTCTTTTCCTGCCTCATCTCCCCTCTGAGAGATGTGACCCCATAAATCTTTATGGGAGGCTGAGAAACCAATGGTCTTTTTTCTGTGTCTGCTTCATGCTGGCTTGGGGTGTAGTCCCTACCTATTGAGGATCATGGAACTCTCGCCCTGCTCTGTCTGGTGGAGGCAAGGTAGCTTCTTGATGGCCAGGGCTGGTGTCTTCACTTGGAACTGGCTGGAACCTTTGTTGCATGATTATGTGAAGCTTGATGGTCTCTAGGCAAGAGGAAATGAATTTGGTTAAAAGATTTATTGGGAACTTCATGAGGTGGATACCTATGCTATCAAAAATGTTTGTTACAAAAATTTGCAGGAGAAAAAAGTAAAACCTGGTTTGTTCTAGAACCGATGTCTTTCCTTAATGCACAAGCAACTCCATTTTGGTTTGGTTTGGTCTGTTGGGGCCTAGAGAATGAGCTTAGTCCAAAACAATGGCCCCCAGAATTTTGTTTAGAAAAAAAAACTCCCCCATTTTGGTCAGGTTCTCACTCAGGTGAGAGTGTGACCAAAACCTAGGGTCTTAGTGCCATTCTCAGTTACCATCATTTTGGGTTTCTTGTCTCAACACATCATTCATAGGTTAGTGTGTCTTCATGGTTGCACATTTCTTTTAGCTCCTGTCATTCCAGTTGAAAAGAGACCATATGACATTCTAGAGATGGCTGCATGCAAGCATTTAAAACCTTTGAGAAAATACAGTGCACCAGGGAGACTATTGTTATGACTACTGCGAGGATAATACCAAGAGTTTGGAGTATGCTGCTTACCCAAGTTTCCCACAAGCCAAACCTCCTAAAATCAAATGGATCAAAGAATGAGCTAGATAAAGAGTTTGCTCACTTAACTAAGCAGTCTCTTTGTTAATCCCCTACCACTGAATTTCTATAATCTTCATTTGATGAATTTTTCCATAGGCTACAAGTGTTAGTGGCTGCACAGCTACTTCTTTGTTTAGCCAATTCTACTATAACTTTCACAAAATAATTTAAAATCTGTTGTGTAACTGTAGTCTTTACAGTAGAATTTGCTATAGACGTTATCATGGGAAATACATTTCTAATCATTGCCTCTTTTACTTTAAACCACGGAAAAAGGAACTAACAAATGATCCCTTTTAGAAGAGTGAAGGCCTTCTGGCAATGTTCTCTTTAACCCATGATGTGGGTTAAGAGGAGTCAACCAGTGTTTGTTTTTGACTGATTATGAAGCAACATACCTACCATTAAAGTTTCTTACCTACATTGGGCCTTCATCTTTAATCTATCAAAGTATAAGTTTATCCATGTATAAGGCTGGCTGTAACTCCTTCACAAATAAAAGTACATCCCATAAGTGCACATAACAGACCCCTTTTCCACTTGTATTGTTTATAGAGGCATAAGCAAGAGAAAATACTCAAAGATAGGAGTTTCATGATAGAAGTCTTCATCTGTCAACTTGGAAAAAGCTATTCACATTAAGGATTCCATCTTCTTTATTGAAGAAATTTCCCTGGTTAGTACTACATTAAGGGTTCCAATGAGTGTACAGTTCTGAGAATGTAGAGGGACCCTTCTCATTTATGTGATTATAAACCCAAAGTTCAAGGTCCCAAAGTTTTTGTTGTAGTCTGGATGGCAAGGACAGTCTTTCACTGATGTTTTCAGAAGATCCAAACCATAAAAAGCTTTTTCACCTGGTGAAAATACACTGTTGCTTAATAATCTACTGTTACAACATCAGCATTCTTGCATGGGAAAACTTCTATTCAACCAGAAAACATGCATGGAAAATAACAATTGAATGAAATCCCTTTTAAAAAGGTTTAAATGGCCCATCAGGTGACCAAATGTACCTGAAGCTTTAACTGTTTTCCCAGGTATATGGGACCAAACACTGATAATAAACTATTAGTAATTTGGAAGTCACTACACCATTGTATTCAATCTGGATCATTTTATCTTTTCTATGGTGAGTCATGGAATGCAGAACTTTTAATAATGAGAGCTTTAAGGACTCAGGAAAGACAAGATGGCCACCTGGTTCTCCATGAATCCATGCTTAATCAACATTAGACTTCTATGCTCTTGAATACCAGTTGTTTTTCCAAATAAGTGCATAGCACTGACAAGGAAATTTGGTTATTCCTGTGGTTTACAATACCATAATAACAATACTTAGACATTAGAATTTTAGAAATCCCATACAATTTTGGAACATACATTAGCATTATTCACAAAAATATAACCTAAAGAAGACTCAACTTCATTATGGCAATCCCATGTACCTAAAAATGTCAAACAATTCTGTTTACCTCTTTTCTGGATGTTTTCAAGGGCTCTCTGATCCATCCAAAAAGCGAGGCATTTGGAAAGAGAATTTTGAAACTGAAGTTTGATTTTGGAATTCCAGATTACCATAAATTATATATTTTGCCAAAATGATGACTCAGAAATTTTAACAAAGCAAAATCCTTTTATAACCTTTTACAGAAAAAAAAAACCACAGTTTACTGTTCGTACATACCTTGCATATATAACTGTTTCTAGTAGTCACAATTGCATGTTACAAAGGTGACTCTTAGCAGTTTTAATTTTAACATAAAACCTGGAAAGTTATGTTCTGAAAAGGTTTGACTATTTCCAGCATAGCTAGATAGGTGTGGCCAACTCCACATGTCCCCAGGCCTTACCTAGCTGGAAAGCAGGCAAGTTAAACAATTTTCAAAAGCCAAAGAAACAGTTTATGACCTTAAAGTATTTAGAAAACCTAATATTTGAATGTAATTTAGACCACATGTTTACATTTTGAAGACATTTGTATTTTACCAATAATCTTTAAAACTGTTTATTTCCCAAAAGATTACTCAAGTCACATGAACTAAATAAAAGACATTATGCTTTTCACTTTTCTGACAAAGTATTTGATTTAAGCTCTTATTATTAAACAAATTAATGTAAAACTTTACAGAGGAGATAAACTGACTTTTACTTTTTATTTAACCAGTTTACATAGAGAGAAAGAGGCCAGAGACTGGCTGGTAAGAAATTCTTACCCTTTTGCTGGCATGCCATGTTCCTGGGTTCTCTCTCCCTGAGCAGCCCTAGTGACCCTGCTTGACTGTATCAAACAAACACATTGCCATGAATTAAGAATATTCACAAATAGTTTACAAATTTTGGACCAATTAGGCAGAGAGAGAGAAATATGACTCAAATTCCATTTATGAAAGTATGCTCAATACACTGAAATTATCAGGAAGCCTAAAATCCAAAGTTAGTTTAAGGTTAAAAGTCTGGTGTGCTCTATCAGTTCTTGTGGGCCAAACAAAGGTAGCCTAGGAATTTCAGATAAATGAAGAGTAAACAGCAAACAAATGAAAGCTAGAAGCTAAAAAAAATAAACAGGGAACCAACCCTAAGTTTTTCTACTTAATTTACCCTGAAGGCTACAGTGTTACCTAGGGTCTCAGAAAACCCACGTAAGTATTTTATTCCTAATACACAATTCGATATCCTTAAGTTCACCAATATTATCATATATTCTGTACAATCAAGAAATTCATTTCAGGCACATGACCAATAGTACTCTAAAGACACTATCCACACAAAACAGCAAGTAACAATTGTGAAGCAATGCAAGCTTGCGTATGTAATTGACCCCCAGATTTTGAAACTGTGCTTAACTCTATTAAAAAATCAATTGTCAAACTGCCAACACTTTTCTTTTCTTTTCTTTTCTTTTCTTTTCTTTTCTTTTCTTTTCTTTTCTTTTCTTTCTCTCTCTCTCTCTCTCTCCCTCCCTCCCCCCCTCTCTCTCTTTCATTTTATTTTTGAAACTGAGTCTCGCTCTGTCACCCAGGCTGGAGTGCAGTGGCATGATCTTGCCTCCTGCAACCTCTGTCTCCAGGTTCAAGTGATTCTCCTGCCTCAGCCTCCTGAGTAGCTGGGATTATGGGTGCCCACCACCAATGCCCGGATGCTTCTTATTTGCTTTAATCCAAGTTAAGGCTTTCAACTGTGAAAGTGTTAATTAGCCAAATGTCTCAATTCTCTATTATCAGATTTTAAAATATTTTATTATTTAAACTTTTTCCACATCTTTCTCCCTTACTTAATAATTCCTAACTACACTGTTTCATAGAAAGTAACTATTTTGCACATCTGTAATTTAGACCAACTTTTAGATAGCCTTCTGAATTAGACAAAATTATTCTTTCTTCAATAGTAATATAACCCTTTATGGCACATTTTGTATACAGAACTTTTATCCTTAGAACTAGAATTTTTATCATATTAAGCTAAAACTTTAGTGAAACCCTAAAAGCAAAGAAATCTGACCTATCAGATATGAGGCATTTATAGTCAGAACAATTCCACAGTTTTGAAACATATTTTTGAAATGCAATCCTTTCTTAATTGGAAATAGCCGAGGATATTAAATGAGCATCAAAACTAAGTTTAAGATTTTAATTTACACAAAAGTTAGCCCTAGAATATTTATCACATTCACTGTGCTAAATTTTTACCTTTTTTTTTTTTTTTGTTTTGTTTGTTTTGACAGAGTCTCCTCTGTGGCCCAGGCTGGAGTGCAGTGGCATGATCTTGACTCACTGCAACCTCTGTCTCCCAGTTAAAGCGATTCTCCTGTCTCAGCCTCCAGGAGGAGCTGGGATTACAAGCATGGGAGTCCACCATGCCTGGCACTGTATTTTAATAGAGACAGAATTTCACCATCTTGGCCAGACTGTTCTTGATTCCTGGCCTCAAGTGAAATCCACCCGCCTCAGCCTCCCAAAGATGCTGGGATTACGAAGTGTGAGCCACTGTACCCAGCCTTAATTTTCACTTTTAGCAAAGGGGAGACATGAGGCCATCCAATCCCATGAGTAAAATGAACATTGATTTGGTCTGGAAAAGCAGAGGACAACTCGGTTGGGGAGAGGAGTTTGAGGCTTTCAGATCCTGAGTAGGTGGGAGACAAACGTTGCATTCTTTTGAGTTTCTGATTAGCTGTTCCAAAGGAAGTAATCAGATCGCGTTTTATCTCAGTGAGACTTTGAATGAAGCAGGGAGGCAGAAGCTCACTGAAGCAGTTCTCAGCTTAGAATTAACACTGACATTTAAAAATATCTGTAAAGACAAACATAGAATTCAGACAAAATGTATGCTGAAAACTTAATTCTAAAAGGCATTTCTATTTTTATTCCACCAATAATTTTAAAGCTGCTTGTTTGGTAAAGTTATACTTTAAGTCACGTGAACTTGAAAATGCTTAGACTTATTTCTTATAAGCCAATTTAGTAGACACAACATGTGAATAATAAGTGTACATATAAATAAACACATCTAGACAACGCATACACACACATAAACGAAGATCTATGCTTGGATCCTCAGCCATGAGACAGCAATACAAACTTGCCAGTTTTACTTTGCCCCAGTAGATAATCCAATGAAGGCTGTAGACAGAATTTCGAGTAAAGCAGTCTCCATGGCAGTTTTGATTTTGTTTGTTTGTTTGTTTGCTTGGTAGAATTCTATTATAAAGCCTATAGAGTAAATGTTCAATAGGAGTTTTAAAGAATTGGGTGGTGAGTGTTAAAGATAACAAAAACCATATCCTTGGGAAATTACATTAAAATTTAGTATTCATATTACTAATCAATAGCGTCACATTGATTGTTTACTCTTAAATGTAAATCAATACTAACTTTCGAAATGCAATTCATTAGTTATTCTTTTTTTAAGTTATAAAAAGTGTTTTATTCTCCCTTTACAAATGACGCTTTGGGGCTTTGGAGGAGGTGTTATGACTGGTTATTGGTTGCCGGCAAATAAATGGTAGGGCAAGTTAAGACTCAGTTTTTTCTGATCTTAATTAAAATGTTTTTTAGTATGTGTGCATTTTGAAAATTCATGCTTGTTTCTGAGATTTGGGTGTGCAGACAGGCCCAATTCATTTGAGTATGTCTGCTTTTATGAAAGTAGAAAGAGGGCTAATTTGGGTACTAGTTTCTTTTCTAAGCTGTGCTCAGCTGCAACAACTTCTTATACATTATTAAGCAATTACAAAAATTAACCTACAGTGGCTCAGTGTCTTTCTTAGGAAAGGTTTCTAGCCATTCCCATTGTGATGTTGTAATTTATTTTTTATTTTTTTTTTGTTTTTATTTTGTTTTGTTTTGTTTTTCTTATTATACTCTAAGTTCCTGAGGTACATGTGCACAATGTGGGATTTTATTTTACATGTATACATGTGCCATGTTGGTGTGCTGCACCCATTAACTCATCATTTACATTAGGTATCTCTCCTAATGTATCCCTCCCTCCCCCACCCACAATAGGCCCTGGTATGTGATGTTCCCCTTCCTGCGTCCATTGATCACTCATTGTTCATTTGCCACCTATAGGTGAGAACACGTGAATTGTTTGGTTTTCTATTCTTGTGACAGTTTGCTAAGAATGGTGGTTTCTTAAAGGCAAACCTCCCCAGACTCCAAAAAGGCACTGGGACCAAATAATAGTACCAAAGAGGATTGTCACATGTTAACTGGAAGGCAACATAGGACAGCAGCACAAGAGCCTGGATACATGCAATGCCATCCCACTACCGAGAGTAGACCATAAACTCAGATTCAAAAGAAACAATATTAGAGACCAAAAAGTATTGCAATGATGAGATAAAATTTTAGGAGTATTTAATACTTTTAATACTAGACCCCAGGACCTTTACTAAGAGCATCCTCTTTGGAGGAGTTTTAGGTACACTGGATCCCCTCAAGTGTCCTCTTGTAGGGTCAATGCATTAGAGTGTCAAGTCTCCTGACTTTAGAATTCAGGCACTAGTGCCACTTTACATCTTTCCATGGAACCTACAGTGAGTTACCTTTGGTACCTGGGTGTAATTCCCAACTTTCATCATTCTTATAATTTGATGAGTCACACTTTCCCATGCTTCCCATTCATGAATTTTAATGATAGGAACTGCTGTTTGGGTGGATTTGTTTGCCCTTAGCCAGCTGAATAGGGGAAAGGAAGAATTGCTTATAAAATAAGAAAGTATAAGTAGCCTGAAAAATGTAAAATTGCTTTGAGCTGCCACATGTAGGGATCAGTGATAAAGGGCAGAAAAGATTAAAAAAAAAAAAAAAAAAAAAAAAAGGAGTCCCTTCCTCTGGGCAGGGCAATTATTTCCCATTCATTCCTAGGCAGCTTCAGAGATGATGTCAGGTAGGACCCCAACCAGTGCCCTCAATTTCAAAGACTACTAAGGAAACAGCTGCTTAAAGGCTTGAAAAGAGAACAAAATGAAAAGACCCAGATCCCTTGGTGGGCTGGGCGGGAGGCAGATGAAGGCTTCTCCCCATGGAAACCCCTTAGTTTCACTGGCCTTGGCCAGAAACCTCCAGTTACTTCCATGTTTAGGCGCTTCCCACCAAGAGGGTCCTGAGTTAGAAAAAGGAGAGAGAGAGAGAGAGAGAGAGAGAGTGAGAGAGAGCGATTGATTCCCAGTATGAAGCAAAAGGGAAAAGGACAGGAGAATGGTTTAAACTTAGGGCTTGCCTCTTCCTCCTAAGCTGGATCACTAAAAGTATGTAACCAGGGTAGGGTGTCCAGGTTCTTGGTGTCTTGAAGAAAGGAATTGGACAAAATGCACAAGATAAGGAAGGAATGAAGGTTTATCGAAAATGAAAGTACACTCCACAGTGTGGGAGTTATTTAACATAGGGCTCAAGGGCCCTGTTAAAGAATTTTGGGGAGTTTAAATACCCTCTAGAGGATTCCATTGGTTACTTGGAGTAAGTCCTATGTAAATGAAGAAGATGAAGTAAAGTTACAAAGTCATTTACTTGGCTTACACCCTATAGAGAGGATATTTCCTGTCATAGCTGAAGTGTGAATTGGCTTATGTTCCCTGCCTCCGGACCCCATTTTCCTGCCTCATTCTCTTGAGGGACTTTCATTGTTCACAGTTACTATTTCATATTATGCAGAATCAATTTGCTTAGACATGTCTTATTGGCCATTACTTTTTTCATATTCAAAGTAATAAATATCACTTCTCAGAATATTTTGATAAAATAAGGGACAGAGGAAGTGGGGGACAAGTTCCATGGAGCACATTTCCCAAGGAGTATTTTATTGGGGAAATACTGTACGTGAATAATTTTCTTTAGGACATATTACATATAAAAAATTGGCTCTCCTGAAAGATTGATGAGATTTACAGTGCTACTGCCAACATATAAGTATACCTAAATTATATACAATTTATCTTTATTATTTTAAATAGGTGAGTAACAGTATCTATACATAACCTTATTGCTTTGGGCTGTTCAGTATCTTTCTCACTGTTCTAGTAATAGTCAGAGGTTTTGTAAAATCAGTATTTCCCTACTCTACATCCACATGGTTTGAGTAGGCCAACCTACCACAGGCTCTTCCCTAAACATGAAACATTGATCTCAAGACTAAAAATGACTCCAGCTGATTTATCCTGGTGGATGTACACTTGTTTCAATACCAAGATCCCCAGAGCTGTATTACTCTTGGACTTTACTAAGCCTACTTCAGTAGCTTTTCCTTTGAATATATGAGCCCCTCCATATAATATCCAAACAATTCTTTATTTGCTTAAATTTCTGAGAGTAATTCCATTGTTGAAAGAAAATTACTGGTTCTTATGCAGTATTATTTTTATTAGCTCTTTATTTTTTATTTGTTAATGAGAACATGAGTTCCCTTTATACTTTGAACTAATCCACTTTGTTTACTCAACCCAACTAGCATATTTTGGGCATTCTATTAATTGTTTTGGGATAAAAACACTAGTGTGTCATAAATTCTGACTCAAAAAGCTTACAAAATATTTGTATAAACAGACATGTAAATATCTAAGAATAAGCTATACATTTCAATTGAACTTTTTTTTTTCTATTTTTCAAGTATAATTGGTCCATTAGATTAACATAGCTTAATACACTCTTTGCATTTGGATAATTGCTAATCTCTGTTATGTTTGTAAATATTTTCCTGATTTATTTGCTTTGCTTTTAATATTTATTTTCATTATATTTTATTGTATACATATACCAGAATATAATATATAGCCATCCTTCTGATTTATTTAAAATATTGTATCTATCCTTGTCATAAAAATGATTTTTGATTATTTTGTTTATATATATATATCATGTATTTATCCAGCATACATTATGACATGTGGTATCGGATCTGTTTCACATTGTCCTCATTCTCATATTTAATTATACTAATATTTTTTTAATGAAACACTTTCTCATTGCTGATTTTATCTCTTTGCTTAAGCTTAGCATAAAAGTTTGAATTAATTTTTTGAAATGATTTTTATCTCTTTGCTTAAGCTTAGTATAAAAGTTTGAATCAATTTTTTGAAACATTAATTTTTGGAAAACAGATTATTGTCTTTTCTGTTGAAATATAATACTGTACATGTTAGAGAAGTTAAATTTTTAATATACTTCAAAAATTTTGAAGGGCATGTCTACTGCCAATACCTTAAAAAAAAAGAACTTTGGCTTGCATTTCCAGCAGGAGTTTCCTTTCTTTGATGCAAGTTTTATGAAATATATCACAAGAATGTTGAGTAGAAACAACTTGTCTATATGTTAACTTAGGGGTGCTGTCAACCTTACTATATTTAGTCTTCCCAGCAAGGATCAAAACCTTATAATTATTCATGTCTTTATCTTTCTTAATTTTTTCATTAGTGTTTTATAATTGGTTTTGCATAAATAGCCTTGCTTAAGTTAAATTAATCTCAAACCAATTCTATTCACCATTGTAAATAAAGCTCCTTTTATTTTCATGTTGCATGTTACTTGCATACAATAATATAAATGACTTTTAACTATTAATGGTATACATTCCAAAATTGCTTAATTAAGTTATCACCTAAACCCATTTTTAGTTCTTTTCCTTATGCTTGTATTTATGCTAACTATAGAGATTTATATTTTTAATTTATCAATTAGTGTAATTTAAAATTACTTACAGGCCAGGCCCAATAGCTCATGCCTGTAATTCCAGTACTTCGGGAGCTCAAAGCAGGATGAATCGCTTGAGCCCAGGAATTTGAGACCAGCCTGGCAACATAGTGAGACCTTGTCTCTACAAAACAAAACAAAACAAAAAATTAAAAACTAGGATTGCTTGAACCCAGGAGGACGAGGCTGCAATGAGCCATGATCCTGCCACTGCACTCCCACCTGGGTGAGAGGGCTAGACCCTGCCTCAAATAAAATAAAATAATATAAAATAAAATAAAATATTACTTATTGATTTCTAAATCAGGAATGTGTCTTGGATTGAAGACTTTCCAATAAACTGCTTATATCCAATAAACTGCTTGAAAGCTTTTTAGTGTTAACATATTAATTGCAATGTATCCTAAGTGAAATGATAATTTCATTTCAACAGTGAAAGTGAAACTTCAGGCTGGGCGCAGTGGCTTAGCCTGTAAGCCCAGCACTTTGGGAGGTCGTGGCAGGCAGATCACTTTAAGTCAAGAGTTCGAGACCAGCCTGGCCAACAAGACAAAACCCTGTTTCTAGTAAAAATACAAAAAAATATTCAGTCGTGGTGGCACAGGCCTGTAGTTCCAGCTACTCTCCTTAAACCCAGAAGGTGGAGGTTGCAGTGAGCCAAGATCATGCTATTGCACTTCAATCAGGGTGAGAGAGTGAGACTCTGTCTCAAAAAACAAAAACAAAAACAGAAAGTGATACTGAAACTTCACTTTTTCTGAACATTATATTTTATACCTGAATTTTCTCTACTCTGTCCTCACCATTTTCTTTGTCATCTAGGTTGAAATTCTGAGAAATTTCTTGTTTAGTTCTAAGTCCACATTTCATATAGCTAATTATTTGCTAAGTCTTAAGGATTCTTTCTTTACAGTGTTTTCCCACATATACCTTCATGTTTAACTGTCAACTCTTTTATTTAGAGACTGCAGCAGTTATTTTGAACTAATTTCCATTCTCCTTTAATCTCCGTGCTACATTTCATCCTAGATATATGACAGGTTAATCCCATTTTCACTTCACAACTCTTATGCTCAAAGGTCTTTAATAACTCTTTACTAATTTCTAGTTTTGGTTTAAACCCTCTGCCAAGGAACTCCTAAAACATGTTCCCAAATAATCATTCCAGCCTTTTCTCTCAGTGGTACTTTTACACATATCCTGAGCTGCAATTATATTTAACCAATCACTTTTCTTCCTGTCCAGGAAATTTGAACAGAAGTCTTAAATGTTCCTGAACTGTTAATACCCTTACAAAAAGCACACAGACACTCCTCAAATATTTCTGTGGTTTTCCCTGCAGACTTTGCTATAGCAGTTGATCAATGGATGTCAAAGACATCTTTGAAAGACAGAAGAACTGACCCTTCTTTTTACATTCCTTTTTTAAAAAACTAGCTCCACCATACCTGGATTCTGCCCATATTGAGGACAACACTATCAAATAATCTATATGGAATACACAATACCATTGGAAATATTCCCTCCCTAAGCAGAGGACTGAAGCACTTTTCAAGTAAATAGCTCTTACCTATATCAGCATTTCATTTTATCCATCAAGACATCTAGAACAGCCTATATTCTCTTTAAAAATAAGAAGTGATTTTATAAATGAGTATCCTAAGCAGAAATAGAGAGTATTACCTTAATTATGCTATAATTAAAACAAGTCCAACCTTCAGTCTGCAAATTCTACAGAAATAACATAATTTTTTTTAAATCTTTTTTTCATTTTTTTTTTTTTATTATTATACTTTGAGTTCTAGGGTACATGTGCATAACGTGCAGGTTTGTTACATATGTATACTTGTGCCATGTTGGTGTGCTGCAGCCATC
>NW_022169251.1:0-1073 GCF_008728515.1 Papio anubis | reverse complement strand
TAAAGCTAAAATTCAACCTAGGCCTTTTTCTTAATCAAGGAAAACTCCTCCCCTCCTTAAATTTGCTCGCTACTCTAAATGAGGGACACATCCATCCAGATATATAGTCAAAGAAAGGAAACTGAAGAAAATTACGAATTTCCCCAATCCAAGTTAAATTGAAAAACCGAGGGGAAGAGTTGAAAAGAAAACAATATCCAATTCCCTTAGAAGCTAAGATCAATGTAAAGCCCATAATAGAAAGCCTCGTGAGAGACTCATTGAACCCTGTATGTCTCCTTATAACACTCCGATACTGCCTGTGAAAAAGCCAGATGGGTCATATCCGCTAGTGCAAGATCTTCGAGCTGTTAACCAAATAGTTCAAACAACTCACCCTGTTGTTCCAAATCCTTACACTATTGTTAGTAAAATTCCATACAACCATGAGTGGTTCACAGTAATAGATCTAAAGGATGCCTTCTGGGCTTGCCCACTAGCGGAAGATAGCCGAGACCTGTTTGCCTTTGAATGGGAGGACCCTCACTCCAGTAGAAAATAACAGTATCCATTGACAGTTTTCCCCAGGGATTTACAGAATCTCCAAATTTGTTTGGTCAAATAATACAACGGATCATAGAAAAGTTTTACAGACTGCCATATATATGCCTGCTCCAATACATGGATAATATCCTTATTTCAAGGGAGGATAGACAAAAAGTAGAAGGATTTTCAATAGGTTTTTAAAATAATTTACAACTGGAGGGATTACGAGTGTCAAAAAAGCAAACTTTGGTTTGTAGAACCTGAAGTCAAGTATTTAGGGCACTTAATCAGTAAGGGCAAACAGAGAATTGGATTTGAATGGATTGAAGGCATCATATCCTTACCTCTGCCTGAGACGAAGAAGGAACTTAGAAAGTTTTTACGGTAAGTAGGGTATTGTCGCTTATGGATAAACTCATGCTTTAGTGACCAAACCTCTAGATAAAAGAACTTACACAGGATGAATCGGACCCCCTTATATGGTTTTTACCAGAAAAACAACAGACAAAAAAATTAAAAGAGTTACTAGTGACAGCCCATGTTCTAGC
>NW_022169250.1:0-1073 GCF_008728515.1 Papio anubis | reverse complement strand
TAGAGGGTGTAGCTAATGGGGTCACCTGAAGACAAATGGTGTTCCCAGCAAAATACCACTCTATGAAGTCACCTGCAGCATATTCAACAAGGCATGAGCTAAGAGAGTAGCAAAGCGGAGGTCCAGGTACTGGATGTAAACCAGCACCATGTCCTGGGGGTGGGGCGAGGTCCCTACCCTGTAGCAGTAAGGAGAGGCTGGTTTAGTGGTGACCTCACTATCAAGGTGGGATTTCTTGGAGTCCCCTGGTTCTGGTGAGGCTGTGGTTTTTCTTGACAGCCCCTTGGGTTGGGGCACTATGGTCTGAGGTTGTGGCCATCCATGACCCCCACCCCAGTAGATTTTTCTAGGAATTTCTACAAGTGTAGACTTCCAGTGTAGACATGGTGGAAACTGTTCTCTCATACACATGCATTTGAATTTCCAGAGAGTATTGAAGTGAGCTTGCACTAGGTTGGAGCTGACTCTCCATAAGAGGGTTGACACCATCAGGCTGGAGTAAATATTCTGGGGAAGCTGTGGGTGGGGGTGCAGGTGTGGGTGTGAGAGGAGAGAGGCCTCTAGGAGCAGCAAGGATATTTGCACACAGCTGAGGCTGTCTGGTGGCCCCAGCAGACACAGAGTGTGTGGACCTTGGGCAGGGCCCTGGAACATGGTTTTGACCTGGTAGGGAAGGGCAGTCGTGGAACATAGCGTGTGTGTTATCATGGGACAGGGCGGAGGCTGCGTGGGGGTGAACTCTGAGGACCCTCCACCTCCCAGCTTCTCAGAGAGCACCGCCCTGTCCCTCCCCTCAGCCCTTTGTCCACCGTCCTGAAGGGAGGGTCCTGGTGCTGCCTGTGCCACACAGCGACTCCCAGGCCTGCAGATCCAGCTGGGACAGGCAGGAGCTCTGAGTCCCTGCCCTTTGTCCACCTTTCCCAGTCACCTCTCACAAGCTGTCTATGTGTCTGCCGTTGGCGTCTGCAGCAATTTTCCAAAAAACTGTGAGGGAATAACTCCCTTGTGCTGTTTAAAATGTGTCCCTAAATCATTGACTCTCCTCACACAGAAAAGGAGGTGACTTGTCTCCT
>NW_022169249.1:0-1073 GCF_008728515.1 Papio anubis | reverse complement strand
CTGGGCTTTGGGTGATAATCATGTGTCAGTATAGGCTCATGGATTGCCACAAGGGTACCACTCTGGTCAGAGGTGTTGAGAATAGGGGAGGCCAGGTGAGGGGGACAGGAGGGATATATGGGAAATCTCTGTTTTTTTATCTCTATTTTGCTATGAACCTAAAACTCTTCCTAAAAAAATAAAGTTTTTAAAAAATGTTTTAAATTATTCTCATTCAGACCATCTAATTCCTAATAAAAGACAAGCATGGCTGGAAAATGGCATGGAATATGCAGACACACAGGGAGAAAGCGTGCATGCTGCAAGTTTCCATGTGTCTACTTGAGAATTTCCAGATGCAAACGAAAAGAGAGAGATTGCAGACTAATCAGATGAACTCGCTTTATTTTACATTTTTACAGTTGCTATGTATTCCTCCCCCAAAAGTAAGAAACCCTCATCAGTGAGAAGTGGGAGGTTGGAAGAGGAGTGACAGAAAAATCCTAGATAACTGACATCAAGTATTCCAATTTATAGTGTTTCAAACTGTTGCAAGCATTTTTCTCTTTTCAGATAGAGCAGACTGAAGACTGATTTCCATCCAAATTTTGAAAAATAAAGCTGATCCTCCAACCGGGTGAGAGAAGAGAGAAAATTATTGTTTTATAAATGAGAAGGCATGTGACAAATGGAACAGTTCTAACCAGAGACTTTTTTTTTTTTTTTGCACTATTTTATATTTGGTATTACAATATGGAAGTGTCTTGTCCTTCACATGCAATTAGTGCCATGGGAAAGTTGCTCTGCAATTTCTACTCACATTCCAGTCTTTGAAGGGACACAAGACAAATGGGACCCATGTGACTCATTTTACACTGCTGAGAGAAATTGACTGTTCAAAATCCATCCTTCGATTTTAAGAGCCATGATTATAAAAAGTCAGACAAAAACAAATATTTGAGAAAGCCTTCCCTAGAAAATGTATCAATAATTGAGAGAAGGAAAAACTCTAAAATCAAATGTCATAATTAAAGTGAATAAAGTACACATTTTAAGCATAATTCATAACTGAATTACAAAAGTAATTGTCATCA
>NW_022169248.1:0-1073 GCF_008728515.1 Papio anubis | reverse complement strand
TTATGTTATGTTATGTTATGTTATGTTATGTTATGTTATGTTATGTTATGTTATGTTATGTTATACGGAGACTCGCTCTGTCGCCCAGGCTGGAGTGCAGTGGCCGGATCTCAGCTCACTGCAAGCTCCGCCTCCTGGGTTCACGCCATTCTCCTGCCTCAGCCTCCCGAGTAGCTGGGACTACAGGCGGCCTGCCACCACGCCCAGCTAGTTTTTTGTATTTTTTAGTAGAGACGGGGTTTCACCGTGTTCACCAGGATGTCTTGATCTCCTGACCTCGAGATCCGCCCGTCTCGGCCTCCCAAAGTGCTGGGATTACAGGCTTGAGCCACTGCGCCCAGCCTATTTTATTTTATTTTATGAAGGAGTCTCACTCTGTCACCCAGGCTAGAGTGCAGTGGTGCGATCTTGGCTCCTGCAACCTCAGCCTCCTGGGTTCAAGCAATTCTCCTGTCTTAGCCTCCTGAGTAGCTGTGACTACAGGCGCGTGCCACCATATCCAGCCAATTTTGTATTTTTAGTAGAGACAGGGTTTCACCATGTTGGTCACGATGGTCTCGATCTCTTGACCTCGTGATCTTGATTCAAACAAATAAGCAGTTGTCAATGTTGACAGTTTTTGAACTGCTTACCTTGTTGTCTTGGATACGCTGTAATAAAACTGGTTCAGGCTGGGCACAGTGGCTCACACCTGTAATCCCAGCACTTTGGGAGGCTGAGGCAGGAAGATCACCTGAGGTCAGAAATTTGAGATCAGCCTGGCCAACTTGGTGCAACCCTGTCTCTACTAAAAATACAGAAATTAGGCCCGTGCGGTGGCTCAAGCCTGTAATCCCAGCACTTTGGGAGGCCAAGACGGGCGGATCATGAGGTCAGGAGATCAAGACCATCCTGGCTAACACGGTGAAACCCCGTCTCTACTAAAAAATACAAAAAAAAACTAGCCGGGTGAGGTGGTAGGTGCCTGTAGTCCCAGCTACTCAGGAGGCTGAGGCAGGAGAATGGGGTAAACCCAGGAGGCGGAGCTTGCAGTGAGCTGAGATCCGGCCACTGCACTCCAGCCTGGGCGAAAG
>NW_022169247.1:0-1073 GCF_008728515.1 Papio anubis | reverse complement strand
GAGACGGAGTCTCGCTCTGTAGCCCAGGCTGGAGTGCAGTGGCCGGATCTCAGCTCACTGCAAGCTCCGCCTCCCGGGTTTACTCCATTCTCGTCTCAGCCTCCCGAGTAGCTGGGACTAGAGACGCCCGCCACCTCGCCCGGCTAGTTTTTTGTATTTTTTAGTAGAGACGGGGTTTCACCATGTTAACCAGGATGGTCTTGATCTCCTGACCTCGTGATCCACCCGTCTCGGCCTCCCAAAGTGCTGGGATTACAGGCTTGAGCCACCGTGCCCGGCCTATTTTATTTTTTAAATTGCTCCTTTTTGTTTTTTATTTTTAATTTTTGTGGGTATATTGTAGGTGTATACATTAAATATTTATGGGGTATATGAGATATTTTGATAGATGCATACAATGCGTAGTAATCACATCAGGGTAAATGGAGTATACATCCCCTCAAGCATTTATCTTTTGTGTTACAAACAATCTAATTATAATAACTCTTTTAGTTATTTTAAAATGTACACTTAGGCTGGACATGGTGGCTCACACCTGTAATCCCAGCATTTTGGGAGGCTGAGGCGGGCAGATCACCTGAGGTCAGGAGTTCAAACCAGACTGGCCAACATGGTGAAACCCTGTCTCTACTAAAAATACAAAAATTAGTCAGGCATGGGGTGCGTGCCTGTAGTCCCAGCTACTTGGGAGGCTGAGGTGGGAGAATTGCTTGAACCCGTGTGGCAGAGGTTGTAGTGAGCCGAGATCAAGTCATTTCACTCCAGCCTGGAAGACAGAGCAAGACTCTGTCTCAAAAAGATAATAAATCGACCGGGCACTGTGGCTTACACCTATAATCCCAGCACTTTGGGAGGTGGAGGTGGGCGAGTCACCTGAGATCAGGAGTTCAAGACCAGCCTGGCCAACATGGTGAAACCTAGTCTCTACTAAACAAACAAACAAAAATTAGCTGGGTGTGGTGGCACATGCCTGTATTCCCAGAGAGATGGAGGTTACAGTGAGCCGAGATCATGCCACCGTACTTCAGCCTCAGTGACAGAGAGAGACTCTGTCTCAAAAAAAAAAAAAAAAA
>NW_022169246.1:0-1073 GCF_008728515.1 Papio anubis | reverse complement strand
TATAGTTGTCACTTTATATAATATTATTTTCCTTCTGTGACCTTTCCAAGTCTGAAACCGTCCCGGGGACTTCTTTCGGTTAGTTATTTGCAATCACCTGCAGGACACACAAGAAAATGGTCAGGTTCACCTAACCGCAGAGCTGTGCGTGGCAGTTTCCTGTCTGTCCTCCTGGGTTAAGCTCCTCATGTGAGTCACAGGCAGCCCACACTGCAGTAGCTCCTGCCTGAGGAGTTCTGATGACGTTTTGGAAAAAAGATGCAATCACAGCTTTTCATTGACCTGTCAGGGTCTTCCTGTAAAGGGGGTCTTAGCCAGGAGTCCTGTGTGGGCTTCAGGGTAGGGGGCCTTTGAACCCCCTAAAACTTATATTCCAAATGTGTGGATGGCGTATTTTAGATTTCATTTGTTTCTCAAATCAAAACTTCTGTTTGCAAGGCAGTTATGCAATATGGTTGGGGCAATTACTATTTCCGGAGACTGTTGATCAGTGTCTGTTAAACTTTTTTTTTTTTTTCTTTGAGACAGTCTAACTCTGTTTCCCAGGCTGGAGTGCAGTGGCACCATCTAGGCTCACTGCAACCTCTGCCTCCCAGGTTCAAGCGATTCTCCTGCCTCAGCCTCCTGAGTAGCTGATATTACAGGTGTGCACCACCACGCCTGGCTGTTTTGTTTTTGCATTTTTACTAGATTCAGGGTTTCACCATGTTGGCCAGGCTGGTCTCAAACTGCTGACCTCAAGTGATCTACCTGGCTCAGCTTCCCAAAGTACTGGGATTATAGGTGTGAACCACCGCGCCCGGCCTGTTAAACATTTTGATATGCCAACTTCATGATCCAGTGCTGTAAACGGCAGGAGATCCAGCTGCTACAGCACAGATACTCAGACCAGTGTGCAAGAATTATGTTCAAGGATGTTCACTGCACAATGTAAGAGTGAAAAATAGGAAACATGAGAGCTTCATTCATTATACTAAAACTATGGAATACTATTTAGCTGTTCAGAAGAATGACATGTATGTACTCACATATAAAATGTAATAAGGTGTTAAGTGAAAAACAGCTGCAGAATA
>NW_022169245.1:0-1073 GCF_008728515.1 Papio anubis | reverse complement strand
AATGTATGTTTGAAGCTGTAAGAGCACTTATAATAAATAGTGATAGCGTTGTTCCTTCTAGGCATAGTAGGGAGAATATTAAGTGTGAACGATAGTTTAGCATGCCTAGGAGTGAGATTATAAATGCTAGTGTGATGCTTATATAGATGAAAGGCATTTGGTCAGTATGACTATCATAATCTAATGAGTCGAAATCATTTGTTTTGTTTAAACTACTTACCAATTCGGCTCAATCTAGTCCTTTTTGAGTTCATTCATAGGTCAGACTGAGAGTTAGAATAATAATTAGTATTATTGACGATTTAAGCATAGTTGGAAGCTCTGTTGTTTGAAGGGCTCATGGTAGGGGTAGTAGCAGGACAATTTCCAGGTCAAATAGTAGAAAAGTAATGGCAACTAAGAAAAATTTTATGGAGAAAGGAATACGGGCAGGGTTTAATGGGTCAAAGCCGCATTCATAAGGATCGATTTTTTCTGCATAAGAATTCAGTTGAGGTAGTCAGAATATGATGATGATTAGTAGTAGGGTTAGAAGAGTGTTAGTCATTAGGGTCAATACTAGGTTAATTACTCTTTTTCGAATATTATCGAAACTAGTTGATTGGAATTCAACTGTACTAGTTATATTAAAAGAATAGGACTCTCATCAGTAGATAGAAACATAGAGGAATAATCAGACGACGTCTACAAAATGTCAGTGTCAGGCAGCGGCTTCAAAGCTAAAATGGTGGTTTGATGTGAAATGATAGAATAGTTGACGGATAAGGCAAGTAATAAGGAATGTAGATCCAATGATAACGTGAAGTCCGTGAAAGCCTGTAGCAACAAAGAATGTTGAGCCATAGATACCATCGGAAATAGTAAAGGGTGCTTCAAAGTACTCTGAGATTTGTAGTAGGGTGAAGTAAATGCCTAGTAGGATCGTAATGAGTAGAGCTTGAATTATTTGTTTTTGACTATTCTCTATTAGACTATGATGGGCTCAGGTGATTGTAACCCCTGATGCAAGTAGTACAGAGGTGTTTAAAAAAGGTACTTGTAGTGGATTTAGGGGAGTAATTCCTGTTGGTGGT
>NW_022169244.1:0-1073 GCF_008728515.1 Papio anubis | reverse complement strand
TGATGGGTGCAGCACAGCAACATGGCACAAGTATACATATGTAACAAACCTGCACGTTATGCACATGTACCCTAGAACTTAAAGTATAATAATAATAAAAAGAAAAGAAAAAAAAAGAATCTGGTGGGATGAAACGATAAACAAATAAGCACACATGACTAATTAATTACAGATAGTAATGAGTGCTGCAAAGGAAGAAGAGTGAAAGAAAAAAAATAAAATGATGTCTTATATAAAAATATAATTTGTATAACAATAGCAGAAAGAAAAAGGGGAAAAACGAAGCTATATTGGAGCAAACTTTTGGTATAATATTGGCATTAATGTTCTATTAAAACAAAATAATTTATTTTAAACCAATATGTTAATTGTAATTTTCAAGGCAACCACCGAGAAAATATCTCAAAATAAAGGATAAAGTAAAGGAACTAAAAGTAAAAAGTAAAGGAACTAAAATGATACAATAGAAAATGCTTATTTAATAAAAAAAGAAATGTAAATCTGACTTCATCAGTAATTAGATTAAATGTAAACAGATTATGCACTCAAATAAAAAGGCAGTTTGGCAAAATGGATTTTAAAAGGTGACCCAACTATATGCCACAAAAAATCCTCCTTTTGAATTTAAAAACACAAATAGTGTGAACATAAAAAGTGGAAAGAGATTCACTATAAAATGCCAAGAGAGTCTGAATGGCTCTAAAAATATCATACAAAATATACTTAGCCAAAAAAATATGACTAAACCCAAAGAATGATACATTATGGTGATAAGAGGGTCAATATTTCAGGAAAATACAATAATTATAAACTTGTATGTATGTAACAAATAGCCCCAAAATACAAAAAGCAAATAATAACATATTTGAAGGGAGACATGTAAAATTCAATGATAGGAAGATTCTCATAGCCTGCTTTCAATAATATATAGAATCACTAGGCAGAAGATTACAAGGAAATAGAAGAGTTGAAGAAAAACATAAACTAACTAATAACAGATATTTATTTCGGCCGGGCGCGGTGGCTCAAGCCTGTAATCCCAGCACTTTGGGAGGCCGAGACGGGCGGATCAC
>NW_022169243.1:0-1073 GCF_008728515.1 Papio anubis | reverse complement strand
AACCTTCTCCTGTGCAGTAAACTGCTTCAAGGGCACCTATGGAAACATCTCCATGTGAACCTCACTGTCCAGGAGGCTTCTTTCACAATAAACACCATAGAAAGCTCTTGACAGATATAGTCTCCACAATCATTTGAACAACAGCCACTCCCATCTCCTCTGCTCTCCCCTGTATTGCTACTTGTTGCTGCTGCTGCTGCTGCTGCTGGAATGTTGATAATTACTCATCCTGGGATCCCTTACAGAGGGTTGTGCGCCACAGCTTACCAGGTGTTGCTAATAATATGCCTTATTATAAGATTTGGGAATGAGAAGTAATGTTTTAGTTCTACCAAAAATGGTTGCGGTGTGAAGGGTGAATTAGGCAGGTGGGACTGGCGAATGTGGGAATTTAGGGCAGGTGCGCATGGTGAATGTGGGATGTTTAGGCAGGTGTGCATGGTGATTGTGGAATTTTTGGGCACGTGTGAATCATGAATGTGAAATGTTTGGGCAGGCGTGAAGAGTGAATGTGGGAATGTTTGGGCAGGTGTAAATGATGAATGCGGAATGTTTTGGCAGGTGTGAATGGTGAATGTGCAAGTGTTCAGGCAGGTGTGAATGATGAGTGTGCGAGTGTTTTTTATGGCTACGGGATTCCACTACTAATCACCTGCCTCAGAATTTCAGGAGGCAGAGACATTTGGCAGAGGTTTCCTCCAGTTGCCTGACCACCAGGTATATTTCAGTGGACTCCAAATCCAGTATGATTTCCATTATGTCTGTAGGTTTTATGAGACCTGATGATTCTTCACTACTATTTTCTGTACTGATGCTGAACACACATAATTTAATAACACATGAATTCATAAGAAATGTAACAGTTACACTCCACTCAAAACACATGAGTTTTGTCTGTTCGACTAGTACTCCCATTCCTGGTAAGGTTCAGCAAGAGATGAGCTTTCTGGGCTTCAGTGACTACATCCTACCTTGCAGGGTACATGCGATAATGAAATAAATGATAGTGATAAGAGTAGTAAAAACAGTAGTAAAAGAAGGCTAGACTCAGTGGCTCACGCTTATAATCCCAG
>NW_022169242.1:0-1073 GCF_008728515.1 Papio anubis | reverse complement strand
TTATGTTATGTTATGTTATGTTATGTTATGTTATGTTATGTTATGTTATGTTATGTTATGTTATACGGAGACTCGCTCTGTCGCCCAGGCTGGAGTGCAGTGGCCGGATCTCAGCTCACTGCAAGCTCCGCCTCCTGGGTTCACGCCATTCTCCTGCCTCAGCCTCCCGAGTAGCTGGGACTACAGGCGGCCTGCCACCACGCCCAGCTAGTTTTTTGTATTTTTTAGTAGAGACGGGGTTTCACCGTGTTCACCAGGATGTCTTGATCTCCTGACCTCGAGATCCGCCCGTCTCGGCCTCCCAAAGTGCTGGGATTACAGGCTTGAGCCACTGCGCCCAGCCTATTTTATTTTATTTTATGAAGGAGTCTCACTCTGTCACCCAGGCTAGAGTGCAGTGGTGCGATCTTGGCTCCTGCAACCTCAGCCTCCTGGGTTCAAGCAATTCTCCTGTCTTAGCCTCCTGAGTAGCTGTGACTACAGGCGCGTGCCACCATATCCAGCCAATTTTGTATTTTTAGTAGAGACAGGGTTTCACCATGTTGGTCACGATGGTCTCGATCTCTTGACCTCGTGATCTTGATTCAAACAAATAAGCAGTTGTCAATGTTGACAGTTTTTGAACTGCTTACCTTGTTGTCTTGGATACGCTGTAATAAAACTGGTTCAGGCTGGGCACAGTGGCTCACACCTGTAATCCCAGCACTTTGGGAGGCTGAGGCAGGAAGATCACCTGAGGTCAGAAATTTGAGATCAGCCTGGCCAACTTGGTGCAACCCTGTCTCTACTAAAAATACAGAAATTAGGCCCGTGCGGTGGCTCAAGCCTGTAATCCCAGCACTTTGGGAGGCCAAGACGGGCGGATCATGAGGTCAGGAGATCAAGACCATCCTGGCTAACACGGTGAAACCCCGTCTCTACTAAAAAATACAAAAAAAAACTAGCCGGGTGAGGTGGTAGGTGCCTGTAGTCCCAGCTACTCAGGAGGCTGAGGCAGGAGAATGGGGTAAACCCAGGAGGCGGAGCTTGCAGTGAGCCGAGATCCGGCCACTGCACTCCAGCCTGGGCGAAAG
>NW_022169241.1:0-32067 GCF_008728515.1 Papio anubis | reverse complement strand
ATGAGGCCAGCATCATCCTGATACCAAAGCCTGGCAGTGACACAACAAAAAAAGAAAGCTTCAGGCCAGTGTCCTTGATGAACATCCATTCAATAATCCACAACAAAATCCTGGCAAACTGAATCCAGCAACACAACGAAAGGCTAATTCACCACAGTGAAGTAGGCTTCTTCCCTGGAATGGAAGATTGGTCCCTCATGGGCAAATTAATAAAATGTGATTCATAACATAAATAAAACTAAAGACAAGAACCACGTAATTGTCTCAATAGATGCAGAAAAGGCTTCCAGTAAAATTCAACAATGCTTCATGTTAAAAACTCTCAATAAATGAGGTATTGAAGGAACATACCTCAAAATAATAAAGGACACCTATGACAAACTCACAGCCAACATTATACTAAATGGGCAAAATCTGGAAGCATTCTCCTTGAAACCCACACAAGACAAGGATGCCCTCTCTCACCACTCCTATTCAAGATAGTATTAGAAGTCCTTGCTGGAACAATCAGATAAGATAAATAACGAGTATTTAGATAGAAAGAGAAGTCCAACTACCTCTGTTTGCAGACAACATAATTCTCTATCTAAACCCTGTAGTTGTGACCCAAAAGCTCCTTAAGCTGATAAACAACTTCACAAAGTTTCAGGATACAAAATCAATATACAAAATTTGCTAGCATTCCTATACACCAAGAAGAGCCAAACTGAGAGCCAAATAAGAGAGGCAATATCATTCACAATTTCCACACAAAGAATAAAATACGTAGGAATACAGCTAACCAGGGAGGTGAAAAATCTCTACAATGAAAATTACAAAACACTGCTCAAAGAAGTCAGAGAAGACACAAATGAAAAAATCATTCCATGTTAATGGAGAGAAAGAATTAATATCATTTAAATGGTCATACTTTCCAGAGCTATTCCTATTAAACTACCAATGATATACTTCATGGAAGTAGAAAAAGCTATTTGAAAATTCATATAGAACCAAGAAAGAACCTAAGTAGCCAAGGCAATCCTAAGCAAGAAGAACAAAGCTTGAGGCATCACATTACCTGACTTCAAACTATACTACAGCACTACAGTAACGAAAACAGCATGGTGCTGAGGATACTTAAACAGACACATATACCAATGGAACAGAGCAGAGAGCCCAGAAATAAGACTACATACCTACAACTATCTAATCTTTGACAAAGCTGGCAAAAACAAGCAATGGGGAAAATATTCTGTATTCAATAAATAGTGCTGGGATAACTGGCTAGCCATATGCAGAAGATTGAAGTTGGACTTCTTCCTTATACCATACACAGAAATCAACTCAAGATGGATTAAATACTCAAATGTAAAACCCAAAACTATAAAAGCCCTGGAAGACAACGTAGGCAATACCATCCTGGATGTAGAAATAGGCAAAGATTTCATGATAAAGACACCAAAAACAATTACAACAAATGGAACTATTGACAAGTGGGATCTAACTAAACTCAAAAGCTTCTGCTCAGCAAAAGAAATTATGGATACAGTGAACAGACAACCTACAGAGGGAGAAAAATTATTTACAAACTACATATCTGACAAAGATCTAATATTCAATATAAGGAACTTAAATTTACAAGAGAAAAACAAACAGTCCTATCAAAAAGTGGCTAAAGAATTGTCTATTCATGTCCTTAGTCTACTTTTTGATAGGATTGTTTTTGTCTTGCTAATTTGTTTGACCTCATTGTATATTCTGAATATTAGGTCTTTGTGAGATATACAGATTGTGAAGATTTTCTCCCATTCTGTGGATTGTCTGTTTACTCTGTTGGCTGTTCCTTTTGCTGTGAAAAAGCTCTTTAGTTTAATTAAATCCCACCTATTTATCTTTGTTTTTCTTGCTGTTGGGTTCTTGATCATGAAATCCTTGCCTAAGCCAATGTCTAGAAGGGTTTCTTTGATGTCGTCATCTAGAATTTTTATAGTTTCGGGTCTTAGATTTAAGTCTTTGATCCATCTTGAGTTGATTTTTGTATAAGGTGAGAGATGAAGTCCAGTTTCATTCTCCTACATGTGGCTTGCCAATTAATCCCAGCACCATTTGTTGGGTAGGGTGTTCTTTCTCCACTTCGTTTTTGTTTTCTTTGTCAAAGATGAGTTGGCTGTAAATATTTGGGTTAATTTCTGGGTTCTCCATTACGTTCCATTTGCCTGCGTGCCTGTTTTTATACCAGAACCATGCTGTTTTGGTGACTATGGTCTTATGATATAGTTTGAAATCAGGTAATGTGATGCCTTCTGATTTGTTCTTTTTGTTCAGTGTTGCTTTGGCTATGCGGGCTCTTTTTTGGTTCCATATGAAGTTTAGTATTGTTTTTTCTAGTTCTATGAAGAATGATGATGGTATTTTGATGGCAATTGCATTAAATTTGTAGATTGCTTTTGGTAGTATGGTCATAGACAATTCTCAGAAGATACACAAATGGCCAACAAACATATGAAAAAATGCTCAACATCACTAATGATCAGGGGAATGCAAATTACAACCACAATGCAATACCACCTTACTCCTGCAAGAATGGTCATAAAAAAGAATAATAATAGATGTTGGTGTGAATGTGGTGAAAAGGGAGCATTTCTCCAGTGCTGGTGGGAATGTAAACTAGTACAATCACTGTAGACAACAGTGTGGAGATTCCTTAAAGAACTAAAAGTAGAAGTACCGTTTGATCCACCAATCCCACTACTGGCTATGTACCCAGAGGAAAAAAAAAAAGTCATTATACAAAAAACATACTTGCACACACGTATTTATAGCAGCACAATTTGCAATTGCAAAAATGTAGAACCAATCCAAATGCCCATCAATCAACAAGTGGATGAAGAAACTGTGGTATATATGTACGATGGAATACTACTCAGCCATAAAAAGGAATGAATTAGTGGCAGTTGCAGCAACCTGGATGGGACTGAAGACTATTATTCTAAGTGAAGTAACTCAGAATGGAAAACCAAAGATCATATATTCTTACTTACAATTTGGAGCTAAGCTATAAGGATGCAAAAGCATAATAAGGACACAATGGACTTTGAGGACTCAGGGAGAAAGGGGAGAAGGTGGTGAGGGATAAAAGGCTACAAATTGGGTTCGGTGTATACTGATGAGGTGATGGATGCACCAAAATCTTACAAATCACCAATAAAGAACTTACTAATGTAACCAGATACTACCTGTTGCCCCAAAACCTATGGAAATAAAAAAAAAAAAATTTAAGTGGGCAAAGGACAGGAATGCTTTTCAAAAGAATACATATGTGTGACCAACAACCATAGAATACAAAGCTCAGTATCACTGACCATTAGAGAAATGCAAATCCAAGGCACAGTGAGACACCATCTCACACCAGTCAGAATGGCTACTATTCAAAAGTCAAAACACAACAGATGCTGGCAAGGTTGTGGAGAAACAGAACATACACTGTTGGTGGGAATGTACATTGGTCCCACCACTGTGGAAAGCACAACAGTGCTTTCCTCGAAAGAGCTAAAAGCAGAACTATCACTGAACCCAGCAATCTCATTACTGGGTATACACCCAGAGGTATATAAATTGTTCTATTGTAAAGACACAAGCACGTAAGTGTTTATTGCAACACTATTCTCAATAGTAAAGGCAGGGAATCAACCTAAATGCCCAGTGATGACAGATTGGATACAGATAATATAGCACATTGTGGAGGAAAAGTTAAATATTAAATTTGACCTCAACTGAACAGGGACACAAACAATGGTCACTAAGTCCTGGAATGAGTTGTGTGAGCCCCTTGAGGCATCCATCCAGTGCTGTTTCGGAGAAATAGTTATTGAAAAACAACAGACAATTGCAAAAACTAGTTGACCTTTTTGTGTTCCTTGAGCCCAGATGCAAAGGGCCCTCATGACTGGGTCTCATGACAAACAATTTGTTACAAAAAGAGCTAGTTTCCCAGACCGCACCAAAGCTTCATGGGACCTCTCCTCATCTGTGCACAGACTAGTGGCCAACTCTGGAGCCCAGGCTCTTGCTTCCCAGCCTGGTGATGAATCCTCCATAGTCTGGTGAGTGTAAATTTATATATATATATATATACACACACACACACACACACACACACACCCCTTTTCCCTTCTCCCCTTCCCATTACAATTTGTTTATTATTTATATCATTGGTTTATTAGGTGATTTGCTTATTATATCTATATTGTCATATACTTGGGATAAAGTCTGTTTGCCCTTAAAAGTATTGTGTGTTTCTTTTCTTCTTTCCTCACATATTTCCCATACAGAACACACATATGCACCATGGAATACTACACAGCTACATGTTCTCACTTATAAGTGGGAGCTAAATAATGAGAACTTATGAACACAAAGAAGGAAACAACAGACAACAGACACTGGGGTCTACCTGAGGGGAAGGTGGGAGGAGGGAGAGGAACAGAAAAGATAACTCTGGGGTACTGGGCTTAATACCTGGGTTATGAAATAATCTGTATAACAAGCCCCTGTGATATGAGTTTATGTAACAAACCTTCACATGTACCCCCGAGCCTAAAATAAAAAAATTAAATCCTTTATGAAAGCTATAAGATCTGCTCCTATGTGTTTGTATGTCTATATGTGTTACATGTATGTGATAATATTTTGTAAATAAAGCTCGTTCTTAAGTCATTAGTAAAATAGAAATGGCTTTACAATTATCATATATAATTAGATACTTGCTTGATTTAACTATGATCTTATGTCTTTTGTTGAGAATTTCTGGATTCAGGGGGTCTTGAAAGGTGACCATGATGAAGTATGGAGACATGTTCTCAGTGCCTAGACCAGCAGCTACAAGCCAGAATCAAGCCCAGTCAGCCCCTTCTTTCTGTGCTTTTCCTGTTCTGCCTTCTGGCTATTTTAGGAGGGGTTGGATCCTCCAGTTACAGTCTTCACAGCTCTGTCTTTAGTCCTGATGGACTCAGGCCGGCCCTGATCTTCATAGTTTTTCTGGGGTGCCACGTGGCTACTTGGGACCTAGAATTACTGAGGGAAGGCATTAGGGATGCTGCCTGTGTCACATTTCCAAAATTCAGTTCAGTAATTTAAACTCTTACAGTCATGTTAAATTAAGTAATAAATAACCATAAAATATCTGGAGTCAGTTGTAAGCTAAAATAGTGAAATATTAACCTTTAAAAATGAGTTTAGGTCTATCTACCATGACATGTTACTTGTATATGGTGTAGAAAACCTAAATATCTTTAGTTCTGTTAATAAACAGTAATTTGAAGAACTATATTTCTTAAAAGCGATAAAAGGGTTTTTATCTAAAAATACTGATGTTTAAGATAGTTAAAAATCACTTTTTAGGGTTTTCACTGAGAATTGGGGCTCCTAAGACTTAATTACTAGATATGAGAGAAACAATTCTGCATACACAGTATATAAAAAGCAAGATACGCTTTTTTTTTTTTTTCTTTTTTGAGAACGAGTCTTGTTCTGTTGCCCAGGCTGGCATGCAGTGGCATGATCTCAGCTCAGTGCAACCTCTGCCTCCCCAGTTCAAGCGATTCACCTGCCTCAGCCTCCCAAGTAGCTGGGATTACAGGTGCTTACCACCACACCCGGCTAATTTTTGTATTTTTAGTAAAGACGGAGTTTCACCATGTTGGCCAGGATGGTCTTGAACCTCTGACCTCAAATGATGCACCCACCTTGGCCTCCCAAGGTGCTGGGATTACAGGCTTGTGAACATATGCTTTTGATGATAAAACTTATAAAGACATAAAAGTGTGTTTTAATTTTTTTTTTTTTTTTGGTTTGAAGTTACTTAAAGGTTTCAAATTGAAGAAGTGAAAAAAAAAGAAAACTAGATAAAACCAGATAAATATGGAAAGTTGGGGGAAAATGCAAAGCATAGGTTCACAAAAATCTGGGATTAAAAGATGACAACATTTGATAAATTTATTTTATTTTTTAAATATCTTTTTTTTTTTTTTTTGAGACAGAGTCTAGCTCTTTTCGCCCAGGCTGGAGTGCAGTGACCGGATCTCAGCTCACTGCAAGCTCCGCCTCCCGGGTTCACGCCATTCTCCTGCCTCAGCCTCCTGAGTAGCTGGGACTACAGGTGCCCGCCATCTCACCCGCTAGTTTTTTTGTATTTTTTTAGTAGAGACGGGGTTTCACCGTGGTAGCCAGGATGGTCTCGATCTCCTGACCTCGTGATCCGCCCGTCTCGGCCTCCCAAAGTGCTAGGATTACAGGCTTGAGCCACCGCGCCCGGTCTTTTTAAATATCTTAAATATCTTTTAAATCTATTTTATTTTAACTTTAGAGGCTGGGCACCATGGCTCATGCCTGAAAATAATAAAATGTTCTTGTTAATTGTGTCTAACTAGAACAACTTAAGGTCATTTCCACTGTAAATTGCTTAATTCTGAGGCAGTTTCTGAAAACTTCACAAGCTTGCAAAATCCTAGCGTATTGTGTCTTTAATGAGGTTCATGAAAGTATGGAGAAGGCCCTGAGAAGCACTCTTGAATACAAGTTTTTGAGAACTTTAGAATTATTTTATTTGAACTGGGTACGAATTCCCAGAACTTTAATGAAGAGACTGACTGGTTTATAAAACTGTTAACCCAAGCAGAATAAAAATCAATTGAATACCAAGAAAATACTTTGCCAGATTTTCATGCCAAATCAGCCAGTATTCAAATTGTCTGGATAAAGAATTTGAATGAGCTGCAGAGTCCAGGTCAAATGATCTATGATAATCCCTGGTTAGTCCGTGCCATGCACCGAAGTTGAAGAAACAGTCCAATGTTAAGCATGGAGAACCAGGATGTCTTCCTTGTCCTTCCCGAGTTCTGAAAGCTTTTCTTATTAAAAGTTCTGCATTCTGCTTCCTGGGTGTGAGGGGAAAGCAAGCCGGCAGAAAGAAGGTTCCACTGCTCGTCCCTCCTGCAAGGACACCAGATGAACAACTATTAATATCCACATAGAAAAGACATTCATAAGAACCAAAAATCAGGTGAGTACTCAAAGTACCTGGTTTTAACCTCATATCACTGAAAGAGCCACTGAAGAGAGAGAAAAAAACAGTCCTGAATCACGGGTACCACCATTTCCTCACCCCCAGCAATGATGGCATGGTGCAGAGATCACTCTGGGTTCTGCGGGAGGGTAGACCACAGCAACTGTGAGGCACTGAACTCTGTGCTGTCCTGTTAGAGCAGAAAGGAAAACCAGACCAAATGCAGTTAATGTCCATCCACAGAGGGATCATTTAAACCAGTCCTAGCCAGAGGGGAATCAGATTCCAGTGGTTGGAACTTGAGTGTTTGGAAACCTGGCAACTGAGGGCTCCAGCACTCTGTGTATCTAAGAAAACTTGAAAGGCAGCCCAGGTCATCAGGACTGCAACTCTTAGGTGAGGCCTAGGGCTGAACTGAGCCCAGGGACAGTGGACTGGGGTGGGGAGGGCATGCAACATACTGAGACACCAGCTGTGGCAGCCAAAGGAGTTCTGGCATTATTACTCCCCTAACACTAGGCTGCACAGCTCCTGGCTCCAACAGGGACCCCATCCTTCTGCTTGAGAAGAGGAGGGAAAAGAGTAGAGAGGAATTTTTCTTTCATCCTGGAGACCAGTTCAGCCACAGCAAGATAGTGCACTGGTCAGAATCCTGAGGCCTTCTTTCCAGCTCTGGCTCTGTGTCTGACATTCCTAGACACACCCTGGGCCAGAAGGAAACCTGCTGCCTTGAAGAAAGAAACAAGTGCTGGCAGCATTTATCACCTGAAAACTTGAAAACCTTTGGGCTCTGAATAACCAGCAGCCATACCCAGGTACTACGTCAAGGGCCTTGGATGACCCTCATCGACTTGCAAGATTTAGGGGACACTCAGCACATTACCAGCTGTGGTGACTAAAAGGCAAAATTCCTTCTTAGGAAAAGTAGAGGGAAAATTAAAGGGGACTTTGTCTTCTCCCTTAGGTACCAGCAAGGCCAGAGGTGGGTAGAGCACCAAGTGAGCTTTCGGAACCCCTGATTCTAGGACTTGATTCTTGGTTGGCATGTATGAAGCTGCCCAGGGCCAGTAGGGAGCCCACTGCCCTGAAAACGGCAAGTCCCAAGCCAGGCAGCATTCATTACAAGCTGACAAGAGGCTTTGGCCCTTAACAGAACATTGGTGGCACCCTGGCAGTACTCATTGTGGCCTGGGGTGGTGGTGGCTACTCTGCCTTTAGAAAAGGAAGAGAGGAATAGGAAGGACTATGTCTTGTGGTTTGAGTGCCAGATCAGTTGCAATGCAATAAAATGTCAAGTGGACTTCTAACATTTTTGACTCTACTCCGTGACCTGAATGGCACTTCTGGACCCAGTCAAGGACTGAGGAACCTCACTGCCCTAAAGGAAAGGACACAGGCCTAGCTGGCTTTGCCACCTGCTAATTGTAGAGACCAAAGGCCTTGAGTGAACATAGGCAGTCTTCAGAAAGTGCATGCAGCAGGACTTAAGCAAGACCCAGTGCTGTGCTAGCTTCAGGTCTGATCCAGGGCAGTCATAGTGGTGGTGGCCAGGGGTGCTTGTGTCTTTCTTCTCCCAGCTTTAGGTGGCTTAGAACAGAAAGAAAGACTCTGTATCTTTGAGAGAAAATAAGGGTAGGGAACAAGAGCCTTTAACTAGTAATCCAGAAAATTCTCCTGGATCTTGTTGAAGGCTGTCAAGGTGGTACTTCTATGAGTCTGGAAGAATTACAGCATTATTGGGTATAAGGTGCCCCATAAAGCAGATATGGCTTAGATCACAACACCCAAGTCTTTTCAAATATGTGAGAAGCCTTCCCAAGAAAGACAGTTACAAATAAGCCCAGACAGTGAAGACTACAGTAAATACTCACTTTTTCTCTTTTTTAATTTTATTTTTTAAACCTCTCATATAGTGCTGCATGCCTAAGATTTTAATGTCCAGACAATGAAGAACATTTACTAGCATCAACACCATCCAGGAAAACATGACTTCATCAAGTGAACTAAATAAGGCACCGGGGACAAATCCTGGAGAAAAAGAAATATGTGACCTTTCAGACAGAGAATTCAAAATATCTGTATTTAAAAAAAAAAAAAAACTGAGAGAAATTTAAGATAACAGAGTAAAGAAATTCCTAATTTTAACAGCTAAACTCAACAAAGAGATTAAAATAGTTACAATAAATTAAGCAGAAATTCTGGAGCTGAAAAATGCAATTGGCATGCTGAAGAATGCAGTAGAGCCATTTAATAGCAGAATGGATCAAGCAGAAGAAATAGCTTGAAGACAGGCTATTTGAAAATACGTAGAAGAAACAAACAAAAAAAAAGAATAAAAACAACGAATCATGCCTACAGGATCTAGAAAATAGCCTGACAAAGACAGATCTAAGAGTTACTGGTTTTAAAGAAGATGTAGAGAAAGAGGGAGGGATAGAAAAATTTATTCAAAGGGATGACAACAGAGAACTTTCCAAACCTAGAGAAAGATATCCATATCCAACTATAAAAATGTTATAGAACATGAAGCAGATTTAACCCAAAAAAGACTACTACAATAATCGATCTTCCAAAAGTCAAAGATAAAGAAAAGTTCTAAAGGAAGAAAGAGAAAAGAAACAAATAACATACAGGGGAGCTCCAACACGTCTGGCAGCAGACTTTGCAGTGGAAACCCCACCGGCCAGGAGAGAGAAGCAATAAATATTTAAACTACTAAAGGAAACAAACTTTTACCTTAGAATAGCACATACAGCGAAAATGTTCTTCAAATACAAAGAAATACTGACTTTTCCAGACAAACAAAAGCTGAAGTATTTCATGAATACCACACCTGTCCTACAAGGAACGCTAAAAGGAGTACTTCAATCAGGAAGAAAAGGACATTAACGAGCAATCAATGATCATCCAAAGGTAAAAAAAAATCCTCACTGCTAATAGTATACAAAACAAAGCAGAATATTATAACATTATAGCTGTGTGGTGTGTAAACTACTCTTATTCAAAGTAGGAATGCTAAATAATATCCAACAAAAAGGAATAACTACAACATTTCAAGACATAGCACAATAAATATAAATGGAAACAACAAAAAGTTAAAAAGGGAAGGGATGAGCCCATCCGTCCTGAGCCGGCCGGATGTGGTGGAAGCTCTGGAGCTCAGGAGCCAGGGGAAGGCCCGGAGCGTGGGCGGAAGTAAGGCCGCCCCGAGAGCCCAGAGCCGGAAGCCTGAGCGGGGGACGGAGGCCGCAGGCGCCCCCCAGCAACAGCAGGGCGGCGCCACATTGCTCCTGCGCGTGGCCTGGGCGCCTGCGACGGCGGGACGCTCCGGGAGGCCGGCGGAAGACGCAGCGCGGCTGCCGGGCGTGGAGAGAGACAGCTGCCTGGGGCACGGGCGAGCGGCTCGGGCGTCCCGGATCGGAGCCCTGCGGCCCCAGGGTGGCGGTGACGCCTGGAGTCGTGCGGGCGTGGCTGGGCCGGGCGCTTGGGGCAGCCAGGCGCCGCTGCTGGCGTCTATGCCGCACCACCCTGCAGGCGCCGGGTCTCCTCTGATCTGGTGAAGCTCAGCAGGGTCGGGCCTGGTTAGTACTTGGATGGGATTCCGCCTGGGAATAGCGGGTACCCTAGGCTTTTGGCTTTCGGCTCCCTCCCTCTTTCCCCCTTTTGTCTCCGTGCTTCCAAACCACCCCCTGACTCTGCTCCCGCTTGTCCGCCCCTGCGCCCCAGCCGCAGCCCAGGACCTCCTCCTGAAGGTCGCCACTGCAGCACCGCCAGGCAGCAGCATCCCACCTCTTCCACCCGGCTGCAGCCCCACCAGAAGCCCAGCTCCAACCCGGGCGGGAGGGGACCGACCCCGAAGGGCGCAGGCGTGGGTTCCCTGAGGTCCCGGGTGTCCTCCCGCTCCCCGGACGCCCGGGCAATTCAAACATTCATCCAGCGCCGCCGCCACTGTCCAAGCCGGGGAAGGGGCAGCGGGTCCCACAGACGCCAGCCAAGACCTGCGCTCCAGAACCGGCGGGCTGCTTTCCCGGGGGAAGGATATTGTCTTCGCCCGCCACGAGGAAATCCGTCCCTGTGCACCCGGCTTCCCGTTGCCACCGACTTCGTGTGAACTGCAGTCCCGAGGACACGAAAGAGACCCAGGCCTCCGGCCATGGACACGCTCGGCGCAACGGCTCCCGCCAGACGGACGGGCGCACTCTACAAATTTCGGGGTCCACCGCAGCAAGAGGACAGGGAGAAGCAAACAAAGGAAGGACCCTGTGACACGCACCCCCAAAGCAACCGACGAATCCAAGAAAAAACACATCTCAGGGCTCCGTTGATTTTCCCGCATGGGGGGCCCTGCCCCCCTGTTCTAGCCCGGCCCAAGCACCCTCCACCCTACCCTGGCCGGCTCAAAGGGACGGTGTCTACCCGAGCAGAGCCTCCCTCTCCAAGGCTCTGTCGCTCTCGCTCTCCAGCTCCCTCACCCTCTCCCTTTCTCTCCTTCCCTCTTCCCCTTTCTCTCTCTCTCTCCCCCCCATCCCTCTCTCTGTCTCTCTATCGCTGTTTCTCTCTCTCCTTCCACTTATATCTCTACATCCCTCTGTCCCTTGCTCTCCTTCAAGCTGTCTGTATCTGTGTGTCTGTGTGTGTACTTGTGTTACCGCGCTTGCGCCCTTGTGTGTCTGTGTGTTTGGGATTGTGGTGGGGTGTGTCTGGATGTCCGTCAGTACCTTTGTCCCGGGTTCAGGCTGCCGACTCTACTGCCAGCTCGTGGGTGTCACATTTGCCCTGATAGTCTCACACTCGCAGGTGTGTGGATCTCGTTCATTTTCATGTAGAAAACCAGAGCGAAACCACAGAGAAAAGAAACGTCCCGTGCATCACGGCCTGACGAGGGATTCCTGTTTCCTGCAACGTGGGGAGTCTACGCTGTGGCCGGTTTGGAAACTGGAAAGGAGAGCACCGACACGGTGCTGCTTTTCCACGCTTCCCTGGAGGTTTCTGGGTCCCCACAGAGCTCGGAAAACAGTCAACACGATCTCGCTTTTGGGGACCGGAGACACGTGAGCAACAGGCCCCCCTGCAGAGGGCAAAGGAACGTGGAACCCGAAACCACGCTTCAGTCGGCCTGAGTGCATCTCCTGTGTGGATAGGACTGTCCGCCTCGCGCTCTGTTGCAAGCTCAACGTGGGGCTCTGTCATCTGTGAACCATGTGGATGAAAAACGCGCAACCACCAGAGCCTCATTGCCCTCTGGGAAGTTCGCTCATTCCTTCGGAAACGGAAATCGTCTGAATTGCTCCAGGATGAAATAACCCAGACTGGCGATTCGGTGAGCGCCCCGCCGGTCAATGGGGCTGTGGGCCGAGCACTTAGCCCGCACCGGGCACCCAACATTTTCCTGGGTCCTGTTGGTCCTGGAGGCAGATGACCGTTTTTCTCTCTACCTTCCTTTCTCTGTTTCTTGCTCCTTTTGTCCCTCGGTCCATCCTTCCCTCTGTTCTTCCCTCCCTCCCTTGGTTTTTTCCTCCCTCTCTCCCTCCTTCCCTCTTTCTCTCCCTTCCAGGGTCGCTCCGTCCATCCATCCTTTCCTAGCTCCATCCTTCCGTCCCACTCTGTCTTCGTTCCTGTCCTTATCTCTGCCTGCGTTCCCTCTTGCCTGGAAAGGGCAGCAGGCCGGTTTGTGCCGGATCTGGGATCTACATTTAGTTGCAAGGAGCTCGTGGTGATGGTGAAGAGGCTGGCAGGACGAGGGTTGGCAAAGTGATGGTGGAGCTAAAAGGCACAGGAGTCAAGCCGTGAAAAGGAGAACTGGCCTGGCTTCTGCCCGGGCCCAGTGTTTCGCGGACTGAGATCTCCGCCAACTCCACTGAAGAACTCCGCCTGGGCTGGTTGGAAAACCTAGGCGGCTGTCTATGGACCTGCGCATGCACAGTAGACAGTCCTCCTCCCGGTACCTGGCGGGCTCTGGGATCCCCGGGATGCTCAGGGAAGAATGACAGCCCTCCGCTGTGTGGAGTCTCACCGGACCTGGAACTCAAGGATCCTAGACAGGTCAGCTGGAAGGGAAGAGACTCCTCTCCATAACCAGCCAGAGGTTCACCACGAAGGAGATGCCGCCGCCCTGCCCCCACCCCGTCCCAACCCCGCGTCCTAAAGCTCCTCCAGCAGAGCCCGGTGTGCCTCCTGGTTGAGGAGTGATTCCAGCGGAGCGGGCTCTTCCACGTCCTTCATCTCCCCCCGTGGCGCCGGATCTAGGAAAGGTTGTGCATTTTGCTGAAACTCTGCGACAGGAGCTCATCTAACAGGCTGGAGGGGAGTGCAGAGTAGCGCTGAGGCTTTTGGAGCGGTTGGGAGGGCGCCTGGATGGCTTGCATCTGTGCCTGACACGCGGAGGCCTCTGGGGTCTGGGGCTCCCGAGGTGGAGCTGCCCTGCGGCGACCTGGGGCTCCAGCCCCACCAGCGACTCCCCTGGGACGTGGGTGGCTCAAGCACACCTTGGTCCTGTGACTCAGCTCGAGCGGGCCCAGGCTGTCCCACCGAGCACGCACCCAGCAGGCCACCACGCTGCGGGTCCTGGTCTTTCTGGCATTTGTTGGGGTGCAGAGGCCACCGAGGAGCCGGAGAGTGGGACAGTCCCACTTCCAGAGGAGCCAGGGCACCCAACACAAAGCCCCGAGTGCAGGGGCAGGTGCGGAGATTCCTGCTGCCTGCGCAGCCTGGCTGGGCTGGAGCAGGGGCCCCTGTCCCCTGGCTCACGAAAGCCCCCTCGTGGGAGAGCCCCGGGCGCGCAGGGCATGTGGGGTGCGGGAAGCCCCGTTGCCCACGCCCCGGTGTGGGTGAAGGCGACCGGCGAGGGAGCGGGGGGACACCCGCCGGGGGCCGCGTCGCCCGGGCCGCCTGCGTGCGCCGGTGCCCCGCCACCCTGGCCTGGGTGCCTGGCCCTCCGGTTCTGAAACCAAATCTGAATCCGGGACTCCGGGAGGCCCGTCTCTCTGGCCAGTTCTTCCCGGGTGGCGATGCCTGGAAAGCGATCCTGCTGGAAGGCTCGCAGGAGCAGGGCGGTCTGGGACCGGGTGACGGCGGTCCGCTTTCGCCTGCCTTCTTGCGGGCCGCGTTTCCCGGGCCAGGGCCGAGATTCCCGCCGGTGCTGCCTCAGCTGGCGCGATCTCTCGTTCTGAAACCAAATCTGGACCCTGGGCTCCGGAATGCCGATGGCCTGGGCCAGCTCTTCCCTGGTGGCGATGCCCGGGTACGGGTTCCGCTCAAAGCAGGCTCGCAGGGCCTCCCTCTGGCTCGGGGTCCAAACGAGTCTCCTTCGCCGTCCTCGTCCTCGGGCTCCCGCCGGGAGGGCGCCGTCGCCGGGTGTCGGGAGAGCCATCGCGGGGAGACCTGGCCGGAATTTCGCGGACAGACACGGGCAGAGAGAGGCCGGCGGGCTCCCGCGCCCCTCAGTCGGCCTGTGCACGGCGAGCAGGTCCGGCCAGCGGCCCTTATATAGGCCCACAGGCTCCACCCCTTCAGGAATGCCGGAGGAGCCCAGGGCCAGCCCGCCCTCGGAAGCCGGGACCCACAGGGCCCAGGTCACTGTGGCCTGGGTATGGGTGGGGCCGGAGAAGCCCCGGAGGGGGGAGGGGGTGGGCGGACGGTGAGGGGGGAAGGGGGAGGGGGTGGGCGGACGGTGAGGGGGGAGGGGGGCGGGCTTCGGGGGCTGGCTCTCTCGGCCTCTCCAGGAATTCTGCGGGGACTGGAAGCCGCTCTTGGGCCTCGCACGCGTCTTCAGCAGGGAGAAGCCAGCTCGGAAGGGTGGAGTGGAGTGTGGGACTGAACCTCCATGAGAGTCTTGAGCTTTCCGGGCCCTCTCTCCGTGAAGGAGGCCGTGCCCGTGGGTGTCGCGGTTGCCGTGATAGTCTCACACACGCAGGTGTGTGGATCGCGTTCACTTCCACGCAGAACACCAGAGCAAAACCCAGGAGCAAAGCCGTGTCCCGGGCCTCATGGCCGGAGGATGGATTCCTGCATCCTGCAACATGGGGGAAGTCTACACTGTGGCTGCTCTGGAAACTGGCAAGGAGAGCGACCACACCGAGCTGGCCTTCCTTGCTTCCCTGGAAGTTTCTAGGTCCCCGCAGAGCTCGGGAATCAAACAGTCAACATTGTCACGTTTATTTGCTTCCAGTTCCTGGACATTTTCTTAATTTCCTTTCAAATATATTAGGCATTCTGTGAATTCCTGTAACTTCTTGGTGATTTTAATTGTCTGCATTAAATGTTTAAAGTAAATTATTTTTCTGAAAAGCAGAAATATCCATAGTTGCATATATGATTGAAATATTTTACACAGATTTTCTATGGCATCTATCACCACCTCATGCGAAATTCCAAGTTTTTTCATTTGAAACACCCTTCCCATCAATAGACCATATTGTAATAATTTGTTGTACATGATTACTTTTATACCATTAGAAAATTAATTATATATTATGTACGTATTTTTGAAATACTGCAATGCAATAAATAATATATGATCAGAAGTATTGTTTTCTCCAACATAAACCTAATATGAGTAAAATTATTTACCTGAATTCAGATCTTTTGGCTTCAATTGCCATTCTGTCTCATTAGCACTTCCCCAATCCATAAAAGATATCAGTTGTATTTTTTAATTCATTATTTATTGAAATGGGTTATTTTACGTTATAATGTTTTTATGGCAATTTAGGACATTTTCAATAAATATAGTGATCTTGAGGCCCTGGCTAAGTATTCCTGTTGTATTAGAAATCAGATTTTCCTGGCACAACTTCATTGCTTGCAATGGCATTTATAAAAAGTATGAATGCCAGCACACATTGTATTTCGATACTGTACTCAGTTGTTCATGCATAAACATTTAATTAGCTATGAAACCAAGTACAAATGCCGAATGTATAGGACATATCAACAAAGTCAGATTCGTCACAGTAGAAAACAATAAAAGACTAATTTTCTATGACATGTCACCTGTTCATTAGTTCTTTAATATGATTTAGGCTATTACAGGAAAATGTATGCATCACTATCCATGTTTTCTCAACTTTTTTTAATCTAGGTCCTGAAGGGCATAAAAATAATGTGTACTATCAGATTTATTTTTATAGACTTTTTTTTTTTTTTTTTTTTTGAGGCGGAGTCTCGCTCTGTCACCCAGGCTGGAGTGCAGTGGCACGATCTCTGCTCACTGCAAGCTCCACCTGCCAGGATCACGCTATTCTCCTTCCTCAGCCTCCTGAGTAGCTGGGACTACAGGCGCCTGCCACTATGCCCGGCTAATTTTTTGTATTTTTAGTAGAGACGGGATTTCACCGTGTTAGCCAGGATGGTCTCAATCTCCTGACCTCGTGATCCACCCGCCTTGGCCTCCCAAAGTGCTGGGATTACAGGCGTGAGCCACCGCACCCGGCTTTTATAGACTTTCAACGTTTCTTTTGCTGTATTTTCTGTGCATCTTGGTATGAATATATGGAGACAAGGACAAATGTACATTTAAGTGGCTATATGAATTTTGCTTACGTGGCTAATTGCTTATATGGATGTTGTAAATGACAAGATAAAATAGTAAAGTTTGATAAACTTATCTGTGCCCTATTTAGTTCACTTACTGTATAACTTAATTCAGTCACTAATAATTAGTTTAAAAAGTGTTTTTTAAAAGCTGCAAACCACTCTTTATTACACATTTCTGAATCAGGAAGGGGTAAACTGTGACACAGTTTTCTTGTGCCACTGACTTTTTTGGGGAGAAATGTTCTGCAATAAAATAAGAGTTTCCAAACTCCATTTTTAAAGAAACTTGAGTTTTCTTCTATGATTAACCTTCACTCTCAGTCCCTTTTACCCAAGGAGTGGTTCCTAGGTCATCTTTTGGAAGCTGAGTTTCTGGAAAGTTTTCAGCAAACCTCTCCTGTGCTTTTCCCATTTGTTGTTCCTGTTCTTGTTTTGGACAAGGTGAGTCTCTTTAATTCAGGGTGGTTTGTCTGTCTCCAATCTGCATGTGTTTGCCGAAGCTGAAGCTGTATCGGAGTTTTTATTCTCCCACCATCGTTCCCTAGGCCTTCTCCTGTTTTCAACACATCTTTTTCAACGTCTTCTGATTTTTGTCGCTACCAGTAATTTCAGAATGAACAGATGCAGGAGCATCATCTCTTTGGAAATTTCCTTCACTTCCAATCTGCTCCTATGTTTTCCAGCTCTATCTTTATATTTTAGATTCTCCAATATCTTATTTTCATAGTCTGTATTCTGTAACCCATATTTTACTCATATATTTTAAAAATCCTTTTCTTCTTTCCAACTCATTTCCTTCTTAGTTAATGTTGTACCAACAAATGATTCATCTTTCTTATCAAGGAAAAGGTGAGCTCTAATCTGCCCTGGTTCACATCTGACAGAGCTATCACTGCCAGGGTGCATGTCATAAGATAAGGAGTTTTGATATCCTGATCTTGCTGATTTGACAGTTCAGTCACTCACTTTATTTGGAAGACTAACATCATTAGAGTAGGTCTGACAATAATAATCTGAGATTGACCAAGGAGCAGGGTTCTCTGTGAGTACTTCTACATCAGACTTTCATTACCTCCATTTCTCCCACAGCGGATTGTGTTACTGAGTTCTTCCAGCTGCGTGCGGAGCTCCTGGCGGTGGCTCGTGCCGCTCTGAGCAGCCGTCCTGTGCGAGGCCAGCTTCTCCCGTTCCCGCACCTGCCGCAGGCAGCTCCGCGTTCGCGTTCCAGCTTCTCCGCCTTCCGCCTCTGTTGGGCCCGCTCGGGCTCGGGGAAGAGGAGGGGCGACCACAGCGAAGGCGACGGCGGCGAGGACGGCCCGAGACCGTGAGCTCGGGCGCGAGCCGGCTGCGGCGGCGGAGGGGCTACGCGGGGCAGAAGCGGAGGCCGGCGGAGCCACAGCCACAAGGGCGCGCGGGCAGCCACAGGCAGCCTCCCGGGGCCAGGAGGCCCCGAAGCGCGGAGCCTAACGGGGCTGCGGCAACGAGCAAGGGGACGGCGATGGCCCTGCCCGATCTGCGCGACCTGGAATCCCGGGAACGATGATTCCTTCCCCAGCCACGGGGACCGCGGGAGGAGCCTCGAAGTCCAGGGACCAGAAGCGCTCCGGCCGTTCCCGAGTGGAGCTGGAAACTATGGCCAAGAGTGTTTTATATCGAGTTTCCATGTGGCTAGCTATGACCTGCTGGTTACTCGTATTTTTTTCTCCATTTGTTGAGCTATTATTGACAAATTGAAAAGTGAATTTTTTAGGGTGTACAACAGTGTTTTGAGATGTGTATACGTCTTTAAATTATCTCAGTTAAGCTAGTTAACATATCTATCCCCTCACATAGTTAATACGTTTCTGTGCGTGTGGTGAGAGCACCTGAGATCTACTTTTGTAACAAATTTCAAGTACACAGTATTATTAACTATAGTCACCAATCTGTACATTTGGTCCCCAGCAGTTACTCACCTTATAACTGACGGTGTGCTCCCTTCCATGGTTATCTCCCCACTTTCCCCACTTCCTAGCCCATGGGAACCACCATTCTACTCTGTTTCCATGGCTTTTCTTTTTTTACTTGTTTAGATTTTACATACAAACGAGATCATGCAGTAGTCCTTCTGAATTCAGCTTATTTCACTTAGCATAATGTCTTCAAGATTTATCAGTATTGTAAATGAAAGAATTTCATTTTTTATTAAAGCTGAAATTATATATCTCTCAGTTAATCTATTTATCTGTATCAGAGGAGTGCAGATACCCTTGACGATACTGATTGTATGTCCTTTGGCTACATACTCCCAATTGGGATTATGGTAGTTCTAGCTTAAAAACCGTAAGGAACCTCCATACTGTTTTTCGTAATAGCTGCACCATTTGACATCCTCAGCAACAGTGTACACAAGTATCCTCTTTTTTCTGCACCCTAACTCCTTTTATCTTTTGACTTTTTGATAATAGGTATCCAAACAACACGATAAGGTGATACCTCATTGCGATTTTGATTTTAATTACTCTGATCATTAGTGATGTTGAGCATTTTTTATATACCTGTTGGCCATTTGTATATCTTTGGAAAAATTGCTATGTATATATTTTGCCCAATTATTAAACAGGAAATTGCTTTTAATTCTGCTGTGGGGTCTTCTTTTTAATTAATTAGTATGATACATATTTTGGATAGTAACATATTATCCTACATATGGTTTACAAATATTTTCTTCCATTCCATATTATGCCTTTATATTTTGTTGATTGTTTCCTTTATTGTGCAGAAACTTTTTACTTTGACATAGTTCCACTTGTTCATGTTTGCATTTGTTGACTGTGTTCTTGGGGTGTCAAATCCAAAGCATTATTGCCATGACCAGTGTCAAGGAGGTTTTTCCCCATGTTTTTTTAGAGGATTCATGATTTCAGTTCTTATGTTTGAGTCTTTATTTCATTTCAAATTCATTTTGTGATGGTATGAGAGAAAGTTTTACTTTTTGTCTGTGCATATCTAGTTTTTCCTACACCACTCCTTGGTGTGTTTATCCTTTCTCCATTCTGTGGGATTGGTTGACCGTATATTTTTTAGTTTATTTCTGCGCCCTCTATTCTGTTCTAGTGGTTTTTATGTAGGTACTATACTACTTTGATGACTATAGCTTTGTAATATAGTTTGAAATCAGGAAGTGTGAGGCTTCCAGCCGTTTTGTTCTCAGTAGTTGGCTATTTGAGGTCTTTTGTGGTTCCATACTAATTTTAAAATTGTTGTTCTGCATTTTTAGTAAAATGGCATTAAAATTTGGATAGAAATTTAACTGGATCATTTTGTGTAGTATGGATATTTTAACAATATTAATTTTTAGAATCCATGAACATGGTATGTATTTTCCATTTTGTATTCTTCATTTTCTTTCCTCAACATTTTATAGTTTTCAGTATGCAGATCTTTCATATTCTTCGTTAAACTCATTCCTAAGTATTCCATTCTATTTGATAATATTGTAAATGGAATTATCTTTATTCCTTTTTCAAATATTTTGCTGTTACTGTAAAAAAAATGCAACTGATGTTCATATGTTAATATTGTATCCTGGAAACTTACTGAATTCGTAGGTTAGTTATAATATATATATATATATTTTTTTTTTTTTTTCTGGTAAAATGGTGAGTATTCCGAACTCTGGTTAAACTTTAAACTGACAGTTGCTATTATCGTTTCAAAATTATTTAAAATATGACCAGATGGATTCCCGCTTTCCTGAATTCAATGGAATTCAAATCTTCCTATTTAAAATAATCTTATGTGACTGACCCGGGGACTGGGGACACCCCGTGAGAGCTGGGAGATTTGGTGGAGGGTGGGAGGGAGAAGCGGTCAGAGAGGGGGCTGAGCTGGGGAAGCAGAGAGGGGCTCCGGGGACACCAGGGAGGAGAGGGGGTCGTGTTGGAGACCCAGTGGGGAGACAGATGGGCCAGAAAAGGAGGAAGGGTGAGAGTGGGCAACAGGACGGCTTCCCGGCACTGCAGGAACTTTGCTGAAACTGCAGGCCCCAGGGAACAGTGCGGGAAGGGCAGAGGGAGTGGAGAGGACCCGGCAGACCCCAAGGACAGTGTGGAGAAAGGGACGTTTCCCGGTTCCTTCGCCTCTGCCCAGCGTTCCTCGGGCATGGCGCCCCCAGGGGCAGGGTAGGCGAGGAGGTGGCTCCCGGCGGCTGGGAGAACTAAGGGGCGCACACGCGCTTCGCAGGGCCGGGGTGACAGGGGGAGCCTGAGACGGCTGCCGACCTCCCTGGCCCTGTGGGTGGGCGCGGGGGCGCCGGCAGGGCCTGCAGGGGGCCCTGGAGGAATCTGCAAGCACCCGCCCCTGCAGCGGGCCTTCCGGGAGACCAGTGTGGACACGCCCTGGACACGCCCTTCCCAGCTGGGACGTGTGTGAGGCTGGAATTTAAGCTCCGCAGACAGAGAAGCGGCCGGAGGCAGGACTGGAAGAAACCCAAGTGCAAAGTCCAGCCCAAGGGCAGGAAGCAGAAATGCCTGACCTGCGTCAAACTGCGCTGTGAGGATAAGGTTCTGGGCAGGATGGTTCACTGCCCTGCAGAGACGCAGACTCGGCGGGAGCCTGAGGAGCACCACGAGGCCCGGTGCAGCAGGTCGCAGCGGGCGCTGAGGACCCCACGACTGCTGCTTCCGGCGCAGTTCGCCTCCTCCAAGGCCCGGCCCCCAGCGGAGCGCAGCACGGAATCGCATGGCGCCCCCTGGAGCACTGGCGGGGTTACCAGTGGAAGACCGCACCTCCCAGGGGGAGGACCCCAGTATATCCCTGGATAATAAAACTGTTCACTCCCCCACAAAAATAATAATTTTGTCTGGTCTTTGAAAATGTGTATCCTCTGTCTACTGGTCAAAATGCTGCCCATTTATCTATATGGGTAATTAAACTTTTTCATGAAGTTATTTAACATTCTTTTTTATTATGAAACAAAACAGTAAATTTGTTAATGGTTTTAATATCATCTAATATGATTGAAAATATGTCAATTTGTCGTTGCCAATGAATCTTTGTGTTATTTATTTTACTCTGTTAGATATTGTGTCCATAAATGTCTAAGTGGCTTAGAATCTAGCCTAACATATTGTATGTGCTAAGTACTAATTCATCAAATTATCTTTCTATACCATTCTTAAAATACTATTTTTTATTTTTATTAAAATTTTTTTTGCCTAATCTAATTATCTATGAACATTATGAGGTCTATTCAGTTTGCCCTCTTGATAAAAGCCGCCAAAGTTTATTTATTTATTTATTTTGAGACGGAGTCTCCTTCTGTTCCCCAGGCTAGAGTGCAGTGACACAATCTCGGCTCACCACGATCTCCGCTTCCAGGGTTAAAGTGATTCTCCTGCCTCAGCCTCCCGAGTAGCTGGGACTACAGGCGGAACTACAGGCCTGCTCCACCATGCCCAGCTAATTTTTGTATTTTCAGTAGAGACAGGGTTTCACTATATTGGCCAGGCTGGTCTTGAAGTCCTGACCACGTGATCCGCCCGCCTCAGCCTCCCAAAGTGCTGGGATTATAGGCTTGAGTCACAGAGCCAAGCCTTTTTTATCTCTTTATTAATACGTTAGAGAGTATTAATGCAGTTCCCTCACAGAAGCATATTGCATAGTGATGAAGTATGGGCTTCTGGTGTGACAATCATCTGAATGCTGTTTATTTTCCCTATTATTTTCTCATTCCTAAACCCTGTGCCAACCTCCCATCTTTCTGAGTCTCCAGTATCTATTTTTCCTGTCTCTATATCCAAGTGTATGGGTAATTGAGTTCCCACTTACAAGTGAGAAAATGCAGAATTTGATTTTCTGAGTTTTTTCACTTACAATAATGACCTCCAGTTTTATGTATGTTGTTGCAAAATACATGATTTTATTCTTCATGGCTGAGTGGCATTCCATGGTATAAATGTATAGCACATTTTCCTTATTTGATTATTGATTGATAAATTTAAATTGATTTCATATATTGGCAATTGTGAATAGTGCTGCAATAAACATGTGAGCGTGAGTATTTTCTTTATGTAATAAATTATTTTCCTTTGGGTAGATACCAAGTAGTGGGAGTGCTGAATCAAATGGAAGCTCTATTTTGGTCTTTTTTGAAATCTCCATACTGTTTTCCATAGAGGTTGTAGAAAGTTACATTTCCACAAACAATGTATAAGTGTTTTCTTTTCTCTGTATCCTTGCTGATAGCTCATTTTTCTGCTTTTTAGTAATAGCCATTCTGCATGGTGTAAGTTGGTATCTCATTGTGGTTTTTAATTGGCATTTCTCTGATCATTGGCAATGCTGAGCATCTTTTACATGCTTGTTGACCATCATTGTCTTTTTTTTAAAAAAATGTTCATACTCTTTACTTGCTCTTTAATGGTTACTTGTTTTATTTTTGTTGAGCTGTTTGAGTTCCTCGTATATTCTGGAGATTAGATCTTTGTTACATGCAAAACTTGTAAACATTTATCTCATCCCATAGGTTTTCTGTTCACTGTGTTAATTACAAAGCTCATTTTCAGGAGCTTTTTAGTTTCATTGAGTTCCTTTTGTCTGTTTTTGTTATTGTTACATCTGCTTTGAGATCTTAGTCATAAATTCTTTGTCCAAGTCAATATTCAGAAGAGTTTATTCGAGAGTTTCTTCCAGCATTTTAATGGTTTTAGGTCTTACATTTTAGTCTTTTAATCCATATTGAGTTGATTTTTGTATATGGTGGGACATAGGGATGCCACTCCATATTTCTGCATATGGCAATATAATTTTTCCAGCACACTTTGTTGAATAGGACGTCACTTCTCCAGTGAATGTTTTTGTTGACTTTGTAAAAGATCAGTTGTTTGTAGGTATGTGGCTATATTTCTAGGTTCTCTATTCTGTAATGTTGATGTATGTGTCATTTTATATCAGTACCATGCTGTTCTGGTTACTAAAGCCTTCTAGTATAATTTTAAGTCAGATAACATAGTATCTCCAGCTTTATTCTCTTTGCTTAGATTTGCTTTGGCTATTCAGGCTCTTTTTGTGGTTCCATGTGAATTTTATAATTTTTTCTCTAATTTCATAAAAAATAACATTGGCATTTTGGTAGGAATTGCATTTAATATGTAGATTGCTTTGGGCAGTAGAGTCATTTTAATGATCACAATTCTTCCAATCCATGAGCATGGGATGTTTTTCTCATTTGTGTCAGGTACAATTTCTTTCATCAGTGTTTTGTAGTTTTCCTTGTAGGGACCGTTCATCTCTTTGACGAATTGTATTTCTAAGCATTTTACCTTTTTACCTTTTTTGTAGCTATTGTAAAAGGAAGTGACTTTTTAATTCAGTTCTCAGCTTGATCATCATTAGTGTATAAAAATGCTACTAATTTTTGTGCATTGATTTTTGCATCCTGAAACATTACATTTATTTATCAAAGTAAGAGTTTTTTTGGTGGTCTTTAGGTTTTTTGTATATTATGGTATTATGTAAGCATCAAAGAGGGACAATTTGACTTTCTCATTACAACCACGTAGATGCTCCCACCAAGACCAACAGACAGAGTCTCTGGGGAGGGCACAGGTGATGGTATTTCTTTAAGCTGGCCATGTCATTATGGCTGGAAGCCTGGGCTGACAGCCACTTAGCTAAGCATTGCCTCTCAAGTTTCTAAGTTTCTTCCTTCCTTCCTTCCTTTCTTTTCTCTTTCTTTCTTTCTTTCGACAGTTTTCACTCATTGTCCAGGCAGGAGTGCCATGGCGCCATCTTGGCTCACTGCAACCTCCGTCTCCCAGGTTTGAGCGATTCTCCAGTCTCAGCCACCTGAGTAGCTAGGATTACAGGCACCAGTCACCACACCTGGCTAATTTTTGTATGTTTTAGTGGAGACATGGTTTGGCCATGTTGCCCAGGCTAGTCTTGAACTCCTGACCTCAGGTGATCTGCCCACTTCAGCCTCCCAAAGTGTTAGGATTATAGGAGTGAGCCACCACGCTCAGCTGCCTCTCAAGTTTCAATGTGTCTATGAATTATTTCCGATGCCAGGCCTCTCTCTTAGTGATGTGATTCTGCCCAGCTGCCTCTCAAGTTTCAATGTGCATATGAATCATTTCCCATTCCAGGCCTCTCTTTTAGTAATGTGATTCTTCAGGTTTGGAAGGGGTCCATGAATTGGCTTCTTTAAAAAGTCTCCTCTTAATGCTGATGTTTCTTCCACTACATCCAATATAGTAGCACTCAGCTAGAGAAAGTAGGCACAGCACAGAGCTCCTGACAACCAATGCTCTTACCACAACACAAATATTTTTGGCCCAAAGTGGAAACAACCAATCACCATTTCCAAAAATGTCATTTTCTGCTGGCTCTTTACAGTTTAGAAAGCCTAGAGAAGGCATCAATGTTTGAGTAAGTCTGCATTTGGAAAACACATACACCTGAGTTAATACAATGTTTATTGAGCACATACCATGTGTTCAGAAGTCTGTCACTGAGCACTGTTCAGGAAACATTGCATGATGTGAGTTAATCCTCAGCACCCTGGGAGTTGGGTGCTAAGTTTTCTGTAATTTTCAGGATTTAAATGAAGGGCCTAGCATTTCTATTTTTTCTTCCATTTTAAAAATTATTTACCTGAAAAATAAAATGTGCAGAATAAAAGCTATATCGACAGATGAGAGGGATAGAGAAAAAAGAGTGAACTGTTCAGAGAGATGTTTTATATTTATATTTACTTTCTTGTGCCTTGTGGAGCAGCCACTGGATTTGCAGGAATGGAAAACAAGTTGCTAGGTGGGATGTCTCTAGAAGGTTTCCTTATGTTGGGTAGGCTGTCCTCGAACTCCTGACCTAAGGTGATCCACCCGCCTTGGCCTCGCAAAGTGCTGGGATAACGGTTGTGAGCTGCCATGCCTGGCCAGGCCTGAGTTTTGCCTGAGCATGTCTCTTTCTAAGAAAGTACAGCATATGGCAGTTACAAGGTCTCTTTTATCTAAAATAAATAGAATTTAATAAATAAAAATTTAAAAATTTTACTTGAGATTAAAGGACAAATCAAAACATGTATGTAATGTGTTGTCTGTAGAAGTATATTTTAACAATGACATAAATTATTAATAGCCAATAAATGTTATAATAATTTATTAACTAAAACAAACAAAATTCCTATTATGATATCTATGAAAATACTTTCTTAGAGTAAAATATTCTCATATCTTGAGAGGGCACTGGTTGAAAACAGCAAAGATTTGCATGTCGATGTCTTATCAAGTAAGTAGCAGACCCCTCTTCACACCTTTACAGAGTCATCCAAAAAGCAGTAATTTACACAAGAGCAGACAATTTTCCTAGCTTTCTATTGAGGTTATATGTTAATGTTGTTACAGAATTTAACTCAATTTTCTTATAAAATTACCTGACCAAATTTTATATGATATTATGATATCACAATATATCAAAATTTATTTAGATGTCAAATAAATTTTATATATTATAATATTATAATACATAACGATATTATGATAAGTTCCATTTAGATTCAGATGATTTCACTAGGCAGTGTCTATCGACCACTAATATTTTTTTTGGTTCCACTATTTGCACAGACAGCACAGCTGGGAAAACACAGACTCACCCAACACAGTCTCTTCCCTGGTTCTTTCTCCTCCTCAGGGAATCAGCTCATCAGTCAATCAAGTCATCTGGGACTGGAGGCTGAGTACTCCCTAACACAGAAGGTCTCATTCCTGCATGCTTTCCTCAGCAGATGGGGAGACAAGAAGGTCCTTTCAGGAAACACTTGCTGGGACATGAACTAACCCTTCTGTAGTCTGAGGGTTCTGACCAGCAGAGACAGACTCCACCGCAGTAGGAAGGGATGAGGCTGCTGTTCTGAACCTGGAGCTCCCCCACACCTTGTCCCATCTCACTGAGGCAATTTTGAGAGGCCGCCCTGGAATATGTCTTGATGGTGGATGTTGAGAAACAACGTGGGTTTGATGGGATTCAGGTGGTGTATGCTGTGTAAAGACAGGAGCTGAATGCTCAGAATAAATTCCACAGAACACAAATTCCACAGAACACAATGGCGCTTCCAGGATGACTGAGGAAGGGTGAGAAAGGGGGAACGGTTTTCTACCTAGACTTTTTGCTACCTCAGTAATCAGGGGCTGATTAGGTTAGCACTGGCTCAACCTAATCAATTCAATTTTACTGCATTTGGTCTAATTATCTTCCCCATTTTTAAGGTAGGAAGGGCCATTTCATTTGGTATTTTTTTCTCTGCATTTTTATTTCATCATATATGTGTGGATCTAATACAATCAACCATAATTTGACATTTGTTGTTTCTAAGCATTTAAGAAATGATAATATCTATGCATACACTGTTAACACTATGTATAATAAATTCTCTTTCTGTGCAAAATATATAACATATGTCAATGTAGGTATGTTTAATTGTGCATCTTGAAAGGTGAACAGGATCATAAATACTTTCAGGAACTGGGACAGAAATGGGAAGAAATGATTCCCCGATCTTCTGATCCCTGTGCTCCTGGTTCTTTGTTTTCTTGACACTATGACAGAATCCTGAAACTGTCTCCCCTTAACTGTGTCTAGGTCCTCAGTAGACTACAGCAAAAAACTTTTTATTGAGGCGCTAAGAAGCGGCAGGAAGGAGAAAACTGCTCAGTCAATAAGAGTCAGCCACGCCCAGCCAAGGGACATATAAAGGCAGGTCCAGCAGAACAACCCACAGTCCGCCTTTGGGCGTGTAAGAACAGCCTCCTTTTACTTGAGCCTCAACATGGGAAATGAACACCCTGATCTCCACTCCCCCTCCATCCAACGCCCCACTGACCAGCCCCCTTCCCCACAGGTCTTTACAGAAAAGGGCTCAGATGAGAAGAAACCATTCAAAGGAAAAGGCAAGATGGCTTCTTCCCATTCCAGTGAGAAGCACATACAAAGGTAAGGCCTCGGGCTGCTCCCATGGAGGCTGGAAGGAGGGTTGGAATCAGGGATACTGAGCCATGTGTCTTTAGTAGGGTTTTATTTTGAGATTTGGGGATGGGAAACAGCTTAGCGCCCTCAGGGGACTTTGAGAAATGTGTTCACTCGTGTCGCTGGCAGAAGAGCTTCACATGAAAGACTGATACGCAAAAACGCATCAGGGATAGACTATGGGACTCTGCCTAGGGAGAACTGAGTCACCTAAACTTCCTTTTGCAGCAGGATTGGAGCCCAATCCAAACAAGGAGGAGAATTCTGAGGAAACCAACCTCAAGGCTGGGAACAGCACTGCTGGATCCGGTAAGATTTGACTCTTTCCAGGCGAGAAGGGACAGGGCAGCAACACAGGCTCCCCTGGCAAGGAAACCCGGAGCGCCTTGGCAGCCAGGGCCGTATAGATCCTGGACACTGGAGAACAGAAGAGATCTGGGGTTTGGTGGCAACCTGAGCTCCTGTGTGTCCAGGATGGACTAGGAATTTCAGGGTGTTCAGTTGGAGGCACTTTCTCAAACTCTCATTGTATTCACAGAACCAGAGTCCAGCTCATATTGGGAAAACCGCAGGAAAAGAAAAATCAGTTCCAAGGACAGCTGCCAAGACAGAGCAGGTAGAATCTTGGTGTTTTTTCTTGTTGGTGGTAGTGGTGGTTTTTTTGTTTTTTATTTGCCCCAAAAGGCAAAGTATCAGGAAAATTTCATATGAGACTTGAGCAGAAAGGCAGTTACTGACAAGTAAATTTTTGAGATCTTAGCACTCTGAGAATATTTGGGGACTCACAAGGGGTTCAGCCTCACTTCATTCCAGTGCTGAGATGGTCAGGAAGGAGTGGGAGAGACAAGTGGGGTTCACCTGGGTGCACAGGAGGTTCTGGAAATGAGGGTCTGTGGGGACTGCTCTGGCGAGTCTCTCATAAGCTTTCTCTGTAGGGAACTGTCCAGAAGAGGAGTGCAGCTTGATGTTGGAAAAAAAAAAAAAAAATCAAGATCCTCCACTGCTGTGCACAACAGTGAAATCCAGGAGACCTGTGATGCCCACCATAGGGGACATTCCAGGGCTTGCACAGCAAGCGGCACAGGTCTCGGGCCCTAGGAGTCCAAACACCATCACATCGAAAAAGCTTGATGACCTCTGTGCCAGCTATGTCTGAGGCTATTTATCAAGACCTAGCCCAGGTGCAGGCCCAGCAGATCAGTTCTCCACTAACCTGGGAGCGGCTGACACTGCTCACTGGGCTCCGGGGCCTCTGTGTGCCCAGGTGCAGACCTTGTATTCCACGGCCACCCAGGCAGCTTATGTCTCCCCTGCTGAGGGCTGGCTTGTCCCAGCCACACTGCCTGGTCCTGGGGATTCAGTCCTGGACAGAGAAGCCCATCCCTTCCCTGGGCAGGAGATAACTGAGCCTGTCAGTGGATCAGATGAGGCTGAGCTGGGAGCACCCTGATCCTGTTCAGCAGAGGATGCAGCTCTGGGAATGACAACAAGGATCTGCTACTTCTCAGATTCTTCCACATGACCAGCACTGACAACTGTCCGCGAAATTCCGGCCAGGTCTCCCCTCCATGGCTCTCCTGATACCTTCCGACAGCACCCTTCCCGCGGAAGCCCGAGGACGAGGACGGCGAAGGAGACTCGTTTGGACCCGGAGCCAGAGGGAGGCCCTGCGAGCCTGTTTTGAGCAGAACCCGTACTGGGCATCGCCACCAGAGAACAGCTGGCCCAGGACATCGGCATTCCGGAGCCCAGGGTCCAGATCTGGTTTCAGAATGAGAGATCGCGCCAGCTGAGGCAGCACCGGCGGGAATCTCGGCCCTGGCCCGGGAAACGCGGCCCGCAAGAAGGCAGGCGAAAGCGGACCGCCGTCACCCGGTCCCAGACCGCCCTGCTCCTGCGAGCCTTCCAGCAGGATCGCTTTCCAGGCATCGCCACCCGGGAAGAACTGGCCAGAGAGACGGGCCTCCCGGAGTCCCGGATTCAGATTTGGTTTCAGAACCGGAGGGCCAGGCACCCAGGCCAGGGTGGCGGGGCACCGGCGCACGCAGGCGGCCCGGGCGACGCGGCCCCCGGCGGGTGTCCCCCCGCTCCCTCGCCGGTCGCCTTCACCCACACCGGGGCGTGGGCAACGGGGCTTCCAGCACTCCACACGCCCTGCGCGCCTGGGGCTCTCCCACGGGGGGGCTTTCGTGAGCCAGGGGACAGGGGCCCCTGCTCCAACCCAGCCAGGCTGCGCAGGCAGCAGGAATCTCCGCACCTGCCCCTGCACTCGGGGCTTTGTGTTGGGTGCCCTGGCTCCTCTGGAAGTGGGACTGTCCCACTCTCCGGCTCCTCGGTGGCCTCTGCACCCCAACAAATGCCAGAAAGACCAGGACCCGCAGCGTGGTGGCCTGCTGGGTGCGTGCTCGGTGGGACAGCCTGGGCCCGCTCGAGCTGAGTCACAGGACCAAGGTGTGCTTGAGCCACCCACGTCCCAGGGGAGTCGCTGGTGGGGCTGGAGCCCCAGGTCGCCGCAGGGCAGCTCCACCTCGGGAGCCCCAGACCCCAGAGGCCTCCGCGTGTCAGGCACAGATGCAAGCCATCCAGGCGCCCTCCCAACCGCTCCAAAAGCCTCAGCGCTACTCTGCACTCCCCTCCAGCCTGTTAGATGAGCTCCTGTCGCAGAGTTTCAGCAAAATGCACAACCTTTCCTAGATCCGGCGCCACGGGGGGAGATGAAGGACGTGGAAGAGCCCGCTCCGCTGGAATCACTCCTCAACCAGGAGGCACACCGGGCTCTGCTGGAGGAGCTTTAGGACGCGGGGTTGGGACGGGGTGGGGGCAGGGCGGCGGCATCTCCTTCGTGGTGAACCTCTGGCTGGTTATGGAGAGGAGTCTCTTCCCTTCCAGCTGACCTGTCTAGGATCCTTGAGTTCCAGGTCCGGTGAGACTCCACACAGCGGAGGGCTGTCATTCTTCCCTGAGCATCCCGGGGATCCCAGAGCCCGCCAGGTACCGGGAGGAGGACTGTCTACTGTGCATGCGCAGGTCCATAGACAGCCGCCTAGGTTTTCCAACCAGCCCAGGCGGAGTTCTTCAGTGGAGTTGGCGGAGATCTCAGTCCGCGAAACACTGGGCCCGGGCAGAAGCCAGGCCAGTTCTCCTTTTCACGGCTTGACTCCTGTGCCTTTTAGCTCCACCATCACTTTGCCAACCCTCGTCCTGCCAGCCTCTTCACCATCACCACGAGCTCCTTGCAACTAAATGTAGATCCCAGATCCGGCACAAACCGGCCTGCTGCCCTTTCCAGGCAAGAGGGAACGCAGGCAGAGATAAGGACAGGAACGAAGACAGAGTGGGACGGAAGGATGGAGCTAGGAAAGGATGGATGGACGGAGCGACCCTGGAAGGGAGAGAAAGAGGGAAGGAGGGAGAGAGGGAGGAAAAAACCAAGGGAGGGAGGGAAGAACAGAGGGAAGGATGGACCGAGGGACAAAAGGAGCAAGAAACAGAGAAAGGAAGGTAGAGAGAAAAACGGTCATCTGCCTCCAGGACCAACAGGACCCAGGAAAATGTTGGGTGCCCGGTGCGGGCTAAGTGCTCGGCCCACAGCCCCATTGACCGGCGGGGCGCTCACCGAATCGCCAGTCTGGGTTATTTCATCCTGGAGCAATTCAGACGATTTCCGTTTCCGAAGGAATGAGCGAACTTCCCAGAGGGCAATGAGGCTCTGGTGGTTGCGCGTTTTTCATCCACATGGTTCACAGATGACAGAGCCCCACGTTGAGCTTGCAACAGAGCGCGAGGCGGACAGTCCTATCCACACAGGAGATGCACTCAGGCCGACTGAAGCGTGGTTTCGGGTTCCACGTTCCTTTGCCCTCTGCAGGGGGGCCTGTTGCTCACGTGTCTCCGGTCCCCAAAAGCGAGATCGTGTTGACTGTTTTCCGAGCTCTGTGGGGACCCAGAAACCTCCAGGGAAGCGTGGAAAAGCAGCACCGTGTCGGTGCTCTCCTTTCCAGTTTCCAAACCGGCCACAGCGTAGACTCCCCACGTTGCAGGAAACAGGAATCCCTCGTCAGGCCGTGATGCACGGGACGTTTCTTTTCTCTGTGGTTTCGCTCTGGTTTTCTACATGAAAATGAACGAGATCCACACACCTGCGAGTGTGAGACTATCAGGGCAAATGTGACACCCACGAGCTGGCAGTAGAGTCGGCAGCCTGAACCCGGGACAAAGGTACTGACGGACATCCAGACACACCCCACCACAATCCCAAACACACAGACACACAAGGGCGCAAGCGCGGTAACACAAGTACACACACAGACACACAGATACAGACAGCTTGAAGGAGAGCAAGGGACAGAGGGATGTAGAGATATAAGTGGAAGGAGAGAGAGAAACAGCGATAGAGAGACAGAGAGAGGGATGGGGGGGAGAGAGAGAGAGAAAGGGGGAGAGGGAAGGAGAGAAAGGGAGAGGGTGAGGGAGCTGGAGAGCGA